>NC_047508.1:14656803-14829303 GCF_902827115.2 Pseudochaenichthys georgianus | reverse complement strand
ATTTCACTGTTTGCTTTATTCCTCTCAAAACGCAGACCTCAAGGCATCAGAATCCTTAGAAACACCCTCTGGGATACGATGATGTTTATCCACCGGTTCTGTACATCTGCTGCATCTACCTTCAAAAACTTGAATATTTTTATGGGCAATGGAAGTAAGCCTTGGAAGCATGCTGTCAAGACGAGAGCACAAATGCCAAGCGTGTTTCATGCTCTCACCACAGCTGAGAGACACAGGAAGACCAACTGGGACTCAGTGGGAGATTTCTGCTGAAGAGTACATTTTTCCCTTGAAGTGAAACCATAACTTTATGGAACCAAAAACTCCTCATCCTCCTGGATTACAAAAGTAGGGGTCTTCTGAAACATTTCAATCCATTTTAGCTCTCAAGGGACCGCAATGTGGTCCAACATCAGTCCGTACTGAACTAAGTAGATCAGGGGTGTCAAACTCAAATACACAGTGGGCCAAAATAAAAAAATCCCTCTACTAGTCGAGGGCCGGACTGGTTCAATGTTTATTGCAAAACGTATTGAAATTAATTGATTGCACATATTAAACCTGGAACTAACAAAGCTTAAATTATTGCCTATAAAAACAACATTAAACATTAAATAATCAGTTGCATTCATTTCCTATGATTACATTTTTACACAGGCCAACAACAGCTTCAAAAACTATTTCCCTCAACAACAAAAAAAAACATGCCCTGTTGTCGCAAGAAAGAAAGTGCAGAAGGAAACATCCATTGAAACGCAGTGTGCTGCTCTGTGATGCTAGTTCAAGCCAGATACTTGGCATCTCATCTTGGGTGAAAGGTCATCAATGTTTGGGGTCAGGCTCTGAGCTGAGGAGATCCTCAGGATTGAGTGAAGGTGTGCGTGCAATATACCGGCGGGCCAGAACTAATAGTAATTAAAAATGATCCTGTGGGCCGAAATTAAATCCATCAAGGGCCTGATTTGGCCCCCGGGCCTTGAGTTTGACACATGTGAAGTAGATGATGGATTGCCATGAACTTTTGGACAGAATATTTATAGTGCAAAACACCATGAGGTGAGCATTTTTTATTCTCAAGAACTGATGGATGAATGACCACGACATTTTCTATAGATGCCCAAAGATGTTTTATCTTCTACATGTGTCTCCAAATATTGAGTTATCTACAGATTTTCTGTACTAGATGGATTGAAACAAAATATCCATGTTTTGAGACAATCTATCCTAATGACTATGTTGTATCATTTGTGATTTTGAGCTGCATTTATTTCCCATCACATACACTGATATTAATGAATGCAAATGTAATGAGTTTGCCAACCAAATCATAAACCAGTGGTGAAATAAGGATCATGCTTATGTTACGTATGTTGGCCCAGTCTGTATACTATTTATAACAATGCCTATTCATGACTGATCAGGAACTTTTACAATTAAGAATCATTACACCTTATGTATTATCTATTTAAATGTATTGACACCTTCACAACTGTTCACCTACTCTGATACTTCAAACAGATGGGCAGTTGGCATGTATGTTTTTATTTACAAACATGATTGAAAAGTGCAGGCTGAGGCACATTTGACCCATGTGAAAGTTCATCTACTTTGACAACATCAACAGTTTGAGTGCGACCCTAACGCTAACCCTAACCCTTGCAATGCATTTTAGAGATGGGTCTGCTGATAAAAGCTGAATGTCGATAAGGATAACATTGTCATTAAATCATTCATTTATAAACGTCTGTGTTGCACATGGACATTTTAATGGGACGCAATTGTCAAGTTGCTGCCATCTGTGTTTTCAGAAAAAACCCATTCTAATGAGGACGTCCCCTGTCTGTTCAATTAGTGCAAATCTTAATTTGTTTTGTGTCTGGAGACACCTCTCTAGTTTGCAGGACAAAACCTCTCAGCTGAGTGCGCAGACACACACACACACACACACAGACACACACACAACAAGTTCACACATAGCAAAACATGAAGTAATAAAGTAGCTAGCTGATATAAAACAAATAAAAGTTTTGTTTAACCTGTTAAGCACTGAGCTTAGGTTTTTCAGGTCTCAGGCTCGAAAATGACATTCCCAGAGCAAATGACCATATCTTCCCTTCTAAAAGAGTATATTTTGATTAATAATATTTTGTCTCAAAGTAATGATAAACCTGTGAGTTGGATGTAGAAGAGTCAGAATCAATATAGATGTTTTTTATTTTAAAGAAAATTCAGATTGAACATAGTAAAAAACTGTAAATGATAGTGTCCGTCCAAAAAATATGTTGTACTTATAGTGAAAACTACCCTTGGGTGATGGTAAGGTTGACTAAAAGCTTTAATAATTCAAAGTACAACACATAATAAGTACCCTGTATCAAGATTGATGCAAAACAAGTGACATTTTACCTTTTTAGAGAGGTTTAGCAAAAAAAACTCCACCTCTGAGGTGATTTTCTCTGGAACCCATTGGTCGATTTTGGTGATTGACATCTCTTTTTGACCGTTAGAGCCAATAGAATCGAAGGGGAATTTCCCCATACACACATGTTAACAAAAAAAGGTGGGGCTTTACGAATGCATGTTTTTATGGATTATCAGAAATCATTTCAAAGGGACACAGACACATTGGATTAACCTATGGATTAACTTCAGCAGCGTTTTTATCGTTATAATGCCATTGAAGACCACTTTTGGCCAAATCTCAGTTAGAGGTGTAATGGGGCACGCATTTGTCCCAAACTGTTTGGTACAGGACGTTCAGCTCAGGAGATAAATTGTTTCGATTTGGTACACACCATGGCCCAAATAATTATCCTATCAGTATATTGAAGTCTAACATGTGATTTCAAGTACTCTTGATGGTTGCCAAGTGGATTTTAATCAGGCCCACTTACACCCAACACTTTGCAGTATTTATAATTTGTATTGAAAATTGAACTTCAATATAGCTCTTTTCATGTATGAGCAATCATCCCTACATTTTTGCAGCCAGTGCCACATATTACAAGGATAGTTTTTATTTTTGTATGTGCTCTGCAAATAAAACCTCTTTTTGGAATATTGGATTTCTTTGTGTGTGGATTTATTTTTCTGTCTGTTATCCCAGTCACAGATCGGAAATGTTCCTCATTACATCAAAAGAAAAGAAGCCCATGGAACGTCAAATAAGATATAAATAAATGGTCTTTGGAGGGAAAGAGATTGAACAAAAGATGGAAGGTGAGGAAGAGTGGAGTTAAAAGTATAGCGAAGATGGAAAATGATAGGAGAGATCTTTCATTCAGCTAGCCGTCTGGCAAGAAAAAAAATAATCCTGCTTCTGAAAGGTGTTGAAAGAGTCACAAAGGCTCTCCCTGGTGTATCATGGTCCAAATAGCCCCCTCATCTCCTAAGGTATAATTCAATCTCCCTTTGTGCGCTACTGAAAGTACTGTTTGGAGGACCCATGGAAAAACTAGGCTTACCTGCCTGCTTCTGTCTCCACCCGCTTCTTTTGTAACGTTTTATATTTGCCCTGAGGGGAGGTCTATATACAGTAGTGCACTCAGGACTCAACTATGCCTTCAACAAGAAAGCAATGTGCAATTACTGCTCAGGCATTTGTCTCTTTTAATAATAAAAAAACGGTCATAACTGTCTCAGAGTAAGACATGACATCTAGTAAGGTTCTAAAGTAAGGGTTTTGGGACATGAAATGAGGAAAAAATTACATGTCATTCAGTGTGGTCTTTTTGTGGTTTCACTTACAGACTTTATTACAAAAGAGATGTCTCAAGCCCAGCTCAGGGCAGGCCCAGGCATATTCAGAACTCATGTCTGAAATAAACCTGATCAAAATGCAGATATTTTCCTTATTATACCTTGCTGATTTATAAATTGTGTTGCTGACCTTTTTTGGGAGTGGGAAGAGTAGGGAGTCATGTTCATTTTGTGTCTAGGTTTCCCTAAACCAGAGACATATGTGTTTTGTCCATCTCTAATGTTGCTAAGCTGCTCCACTTTATGAGAGTGATTTGCTGAGTTCTGACTCAGGTTCACTAAGCCCTATTTCAAGTCTGATTAGTATTTTATTGAATCTGATATCTAGCCGCTCTCTTTCCTATTAGCAAAGAGCAGCTCATCCTTTTTAGCTGACCGAAAATGAAATATGAATTCTCTTATTAAAAGAGCAAAATTACATTTTTAAGATGTCAGTTTTTGGTACACTTTCCAATTTGTGTTATGCACTGGACCAAATATGTATTTCAATCAAAGAAGCTTGGCTCTAGTCTTTTTCTAGTACATTTACAGAAACTGGAAATGCATTCTCACGTTTTTCATTCATATCGAGAATAAAGCTGGTTTCATTTTTTCAACCTTATAGAGTCAGGACCTAAGTTCCATTTGATGTATATTTCATGTATTGGCTTAAGTGTGCATAAGAAGGCTGTGTCAATCAGGTAAATAAAGGTAGTATATTTGATTTGGTGTCTGCAGATACTCAATATTAAAAGTACTCGGATCAGAATCTGACCCATAAATAAATGATCCAGACATAAATAGCTAATACAAACCTATACTTTTGTTTGTTTTACAATATGTCAAAGGTTATTGCTTTTGTAGCAATAAATTCTGGGGTGGACAGGAATAAAAAAAAGGTTAATTTTGACCAGTGGAGAGCCGTGACTTGTATACCTAGGCCCTCTGACCCCCACCCCTTCCCTCGAAAAAAGAAAAAGAGTTATTACATCACAGGAATCAATGAAAGCGACCCTCTACCCCAGTGATTCTCAAATGGGGGTACGCGGACCCCTGGGGGTACGTTGGGGTACTGCAGGGGGTACGTGAGATTTCAAAAATAAAATTAAAAAAAGGTTAATTAAAAAAATACCATGCATGATTACAAAAATAATCTCAGTACAATAAATTACATAGAAAACACAATTGTATATAAAATATTCCTAGAACCACCAAGGGCGTCCTCATATAAACATGTCAAATGTGTATGTATTTTATAGTTTTTCACAATATATCATTTTGTTCATTGGTTTGTTAAACATATGACTTAAATTGATGTGGTCTTGTTAGATGTGCCAAGAGCAAGGACTGTCTCAGGTAAGACAGCTTTTATGTGCGCAGCTCCACTTGCTTGGAACAATCTTCAGCAAGAATTGAAACTGAGCAATCTCATACCTCTGCATGTTTTTAAAGCTAGGGTAAATGAAATGCTTGCCGATACAATGGGCACTTGTAAATGTCAATAACTATGTATCCTGTAAATATAATGTCCTTTATTGTTTTATGTTTCATGTGGAACCTATATGCTGCAGGTCTCCCTTGAAAAAGAGATCTATGATCTCAATGGGACCAATCTGGTTAAATAAAGGTTTGAAATGAAATTGAAAAACTCCTTGGAAAAATATGTTTTATAAAAACGTGGTTATGTTATTTTTTTTCATGCATGAAGATTAAAATATCCTTAGTGTGTTGTGCATGCACAAAGGAGTGAATACATCACACACTGAGGGAACATCACTACATTGTAATCATTTATATAGCCTTTTTCTATCAAAAATGTTCGGGTCGGTCAGGGGGTACTTTGCTGAGAAAATGTTTCAAAGGGGGTCCATTACTGAAAAGAGTTTGAGAAGCACTGCTCTACCACACACAACAACACCTGTAAATAACCCAATTTGTGTTCTTTGAAATTGAAAAGGATATTGCATTGTGTTTGTTACTTTTGTTGCAGTTGTATGTCTTTAGTGTAATTTGGCATGCTTTTATTTTGAAGGCACTGTTACACTGTTGACAGGAAGTTGTTGTTGTTGCTATAGAAACAAGAACAGCTTCACAGCGGGCGGAACTTGTCATAAAGTCCGAGATAATAAAACCCACCCATTTAGTATGTACTGTCAATTGTACTGACAGTACATACGTCAGTTGACATTACTCTCTCGTTGAGTAACTATAGCGGGCCCTCTGTGAATTTACAGCAGGACCACCAAGCTCTCCCGTCTTCACTCGCAGAGACGGCTAAAGGAGCTTCTTTCATTTAATCCTTCACATTCAAACAGAAACTGAACAGGCAGATTCGAAGGATTTATTTCTTTGGAAATGTGATTTTAAATACAAATAAATCAAGTTATTTTGGTAAAACTAATGAAAAATATAACTAAAAAAATATTTAAAAAATATATATTAAAAAATATATATTTCTTTAATGTTTTTTTATATTATTTTGTAGAATATCTTAGGCCCTCAGAGAGGGCCTAGAGGGCCCTGAATGCTCGCCACTGATTTTGACTTTTTTGAAGAAAAGATTTAAATGAAACGACAAACTTGAACACATGACTTTCAGTTGACAAAGGAGACAGTAAATACTTACGTGTCTTTTCCTTTACAGATGGCCAATCATTCCCAAAAATGATTTTGTCTCTGCTTACTGTATTTACATTTGTACTTCACTAATGCTAGATTTGAATTTCCTAGAGATACATTTCAGTCCATTTCCTGTCTTTTAGGGACAATGTCAGCTATTTGAGTGGGCAGTACTGAGATTGTCTGTGTCTCCAGTCTCTACAGCTGAAAGTGGAGCTGCCCCGGTATAAGGCAGAGTGCAGTATGGGCTGTGCCGTGTGCCACAGCAGGCGGCGGACAGGCTGAATTAGCACTGGTGATGCCTGAGGCTGCTTAATCAGGTTATCTGGGAGAAGGGGCACAGCAGTGTGTCTGCAGGGGTTTGAGGGGGTTTCTGGAAGGACAGCAGGATAGTGACATTACTCTCAGAGTTGAATGATCCTGACCTGAAGGAAGGCTTAAAAGCAAGAAAAGAAAGGAGGGAACTTTGAGGAAAATGTCTTTGAACTTTTGTGTTCTATTTGAAGTTTAAAGATGAATTCCGAAAAATAAAGCCAAACAACAGATGCAAAGGACATGTACTGTGTCTCTGGTATGGGAAATAATATCGCAAATATAATTAACTGGACAATTAGGCATGTGAAATAACACATTATAGACCTGCAGGATTATCAGTGGAGCGCAATGGTGTGAAACCCTGTGGTATGAAAGAACTGTGGTTACATTTCTTATAGGTAAGAGCTATGGCTGCTAGAGGTTTGTTTGCTCGGGGAGTAGATGGTGGTGGTGTTTGCGGTGTGTATGTGTGTGTCTTTTATCTTTTGCCCACATACAGGGACTAAGTGCACATCAGGACTATTTCCCAGTGTGCAGGGCAGCGTATCCTGCTTTCTAAAGCCCAGGAAATTATAGTCCAGCCAAGCGGAAAACAGGAGTGGGCTTTGGACAACAGGCTTCACCTGTCTCAGGCCCCCAGCTCATAAAGCTACACCTGCTGTAAATGAGGGAGGCTTTAAATTGTCAAATGAAACAGTGACTGCTGAAGTGTGTAGGCTCAAGCTATGTTCCAGAACATCGATTTTTCATCTTTGCTACCAAAATAATAAGCTTTTTTCATTTCTTTACTCGTTTGTGTTATCGATCTTCTTTGCCTTATTATCTCCCATTGCTCTCCTATCTCATTCTCCTTCTTCACTTCCCTTTGATCTACTGTTCTTATCTCGTCCTCTCTATGCCGTATTTTGTCTTTCTTCAAACTGTCTGGAGACTAGTGTTAATTTTGTTGACTATGACGAAATATGTTCGTCAACGACCTTTTTTTCCATGACGAAAACGAGACGAGACGGCACCGACGGCAGTAAACAATAACTGTAACGAAATCATCATGCAATATCGTTGACGAAAAGTGACGAGACGAAAATAAATACATAAAAACTATGCCAAAATCTCTCTTTACTTTCGTTGACGAAAAATGAGGAGACGAAATATTATCAAAGATAACGTTACATCTCTGATAGTCAGTTTTTCTCCCAGCAGTTCCAATTCCGGTGCTGCGGCAGGGCAGCAGCTGTGTGTCTGTGCTGCACGCGGCGGTACATTTGAATTACACCGGGCAGCGGCAACATATGAACTGTCAGGAAGACTCGGGTCTAACTCATGGTCTAACTAGCCATATTTAACAGAAAATAAAATGGCAACAACAGGGCTTGGGAGCAGTGGTCGCACTCGCGTTAACCGAATACCCCCCGTCAGCGCGAGTGAGTGATAAATTGTGCACTTGACGGGTGATAATGGATTATGATGGAAATGTTACAATCCTGTCCGTCAAAATTACTGACAAAGAAAAAGTCTAAAGCCACCACTGCTTGGGATAAAGAAACAACGTGATATTTGGGCCCATTTTCGCTATAATGAGGCGGAGAAAAAAAGTTAATGCATTGTTTTATCAGAAGGGAAGCAATGTGGCCATAACACAGCTGGTAAAAACACCACAAAACAGATACTCTCTTCAAAGCTACTTTCTTAATTATTCAACCTGTGTTTTTCATCAAATAAGGACAAGATATAATCTTATTGTGAAATACGTTTGACTAAAATGACAAATTATTGGTTTTGGCTAGACTAGTTTGACTGAAATGTTCTATATAATCTGATGACTAAAAAAGACTCAACTGTTTTCATTGACAAAAAGTAGACTCAAATAATTAGTTTTCTTTGACTAAAATAAGACTAAAATGCTCAGACTTTTAGTCGACTAAATCTTGACTAAAATGTTTACTGTTTTAGTCGACTAAAATAAGACTAAAATGCTCAGACTTTTAGTCGACTAAAACTTGACTAAATAAAAACAGGATGTAGGTGACTAAATATGACTAAAACTAAAAAGGAAATTTAACACAGGACTAAGACTAAAACTAAATAAAAAAATAGCTGACGAAATTAACACTAGACTCCCTGCCCCCAAAGTATTCATTACATGTGGCTGCTTGGGAGCAAATAAAAAACAGTGCTAATTTAGTTTAACAGTAACCCTTCAGAGACACAGGACTGTCAGTGGAGGAGTCACGTGAATGTTACCCTCGGATACATATCTTTCCTTTACCGTGACTACAGACATGTATTGTTTCAGATTGCTTAACACATACAGTAAAACCTTAAAGGTGCCATATTATGCTTTTTTTCAGGTTCATATTTGTATTTTGGCCTCTACTGAAACATGTTTATATATATGCTTTAATGTTCAGAAAGCATAAATATAGCCCCGATAAACATGTATCAAATAAAAGTTGTTTTTTTCCCGCACTTTCTCGCTTATCCAGTCACACTCTGCCTTTCTCTTCCTCATATAGTTTACATGCATGTTGTTTGATAGTCCAAGAACCAACATCGCTGTGTTGGTCTAAAGAATTAATGAATTCACTTAAGTTGATGTTTTCTATGGAACCATAAAACAGCAAAACTTGGGAATTCATAAAAAAACAAAGCCAGTGTAGTAATTGTTTAAAGTGTTGAATATTCAGTATTCATACATCATTTGAATCACATCATATTCATCCAATTTCATGGAGCTAAGACACAGACCTTAACCTTTTTCCAAAGGCTTAACGTCAAGACGTTTAACTTTTTCCTTATTTGTGTAGTCCTGAAAGCTCCCTAAAACGTTGCCTTGTTTGATTAGGTTATACCATAAGATTGTCTAATTTGTGTATCCAGAGACAAACATAGAGAGATCTACACTTATGTGTGTCTGCTTACACTATAGACATAGATACGGAGACAAACACACAATATAGTATGTGTATCTTTTTTCTTGTTTTGTATCTATATCTACGCCGGGATCCGGAGTCGAGGCTGATCCTCTTGCTGTAGTCCTGTGTCCTGGATCCTCTATCCTGAGTTCTGGATTAAGCCGTGGACTTCGGGTCGTGGCTGAACCTGTCTCTGCGGTCCTGCCTTGGGTCTCGTCATGCTGCTTCCCTGATGGCTTCCACAGGATTGTAGCGGACATCATCATGGATTCATCTTCTTATTACAGACACATGCATTTCCTAACATTCGGTCTATATGCTGTAAAATGTATTATCTCTTCGATTTACACACGGCATCTATTGCACGTCTGTCCGTCCTGGGAGAGGGATCCCTCCTCTGTTGCTCTCCCTGAGGTTTCTCCCATGTTCCCCTTAAACTGTGGGTTTTCTCTGGAAGTGTTTCCTTGTACGATGTGAGGGTCTACGGATAGAGGGTGTCGTTTTTCTCATACTGATATTCTGAACAATCTGTGTTGTTGTATTTGCTGTAAAGTGTCTCTACTGTAGGCTATTTTTATTATATGTACAGCACTTTGGCTCGACCAAAAATCGTTTATAAATGTGCTATATAAATAAAACTTGATTTGATTTGAGGAATAATTTACCCTGCGTGTCCTCCTTCGCCCTCTGACACAGCTGACCAACCTTGAGCAGCCGTTATCTCCCATAAGGAGGGGCTGCCCTAGCATTTTGTTGATGTTACCAGTTTATGACCGGGCAACTCTCTGTCAGAGATAATTATTAACCCTAACCCTAACACCTAGAACACATCCTTCTCGGGGTGTAGATGACCCAGAGCCATAAGCGACAACAAATGTGATCCAGTGTCCTCAGCTGTTTAGTCTACCTATTGAAGAATGTTGATTATTACACTCTGAACTAGTTAAAACCTGGAGCTACAGGAGGGGCCTTCATAATGGATTGTGGCATCTCAACCGTGTGGTCAAACCGTGGCCCGTGAATTCTCCGGCCGAAGCTCGTAATAAACCGTCAGTGTTTGACATCAAAGCTCCAGCTCTCCATCGTGTCTCTCTTTGAGTCCTGACTCTCCATTGCTTCATAAGTTCCCCCCCACAGTATGTAACCACCTCAGCAACACAACGGATTAATAACAAATCCTCTCTCTCTTTGACACCTAAGCAAAAAAAAGAGCCACAGTGGATCAGGTATAAGCCAAATGGACAGATAGCATGCGGAGCAGCGACTGTAAAATGTGATTAAACAACAAATTGGGGAGGCATCCATGAGATCTGCGCCTTGTGCTGCAAGGTATGAGGAGCACATCCTGCAAAGTCGCCAAATTAGCAAATTGGTGTTATTTGTTCTGTACGTCTGCAAAAATGAAAAAGCCTGAGGCAAATAAATGCTTACACTGTTAGGAATGTAATAGAGTACCTGTCCTGAAATGCTATAACTAGCATCTGTTTGCTGTATGTGAACTGTGTGCAAAGAGAAGATTAGTATAGATTATATTATGTTCAAACCAATTGGGGCAACATCAGTAACACTGTAAAATAAAAGTACATTTAAGGAGTTTTAGGGACTGAGGAGAGGACCAACAATTGGTCAACATATACCTTTTTCCCCATTCACACTATTATGTACTTCTCTGCATAAGCAGCAGAGAGTAGCTTGTTAGTGGTAAAACATGCAGCTTCTCAATGCACATACATGACTGACAGTGTTCCTGGTAGGCATCATCATGTATGGTGGTGACGGTCACCTTTAAGAATTTGGATTATTATTATTATAACAGAACAACAATAAGGATGACATACAACATAATGTACAGGGTACAGTTTACAAAACTCTATTTACAGTGACAGGTACCATGAGTATCAAACAGCATGTCACCCAGCCGAGTTTTGAAGTGATGCAGGGGAACCAAAGTGCTCAGTTTTAAACAGGTTTACAGACTGTTCCCATTTAGTGGAGCTGCACATCTAAAAGCTTTCTTCCCTAAGACAGTCCTAGCACTTGGTACATTCAATTCGTCGAGAGATCAGAGAGCAGATATAAAAAGGTACTATCCTAGACTCACCCCAAGGCATCAGATTGTTAAACAATGGTATATGCTCATTAACCTTGCTTTAAGAAAAACATGTTTCGCCATGATTGAAAACAGTTATTCTGGACACTTTTCGGCATTTCTTTTAAGGTAACGAGTTGACACTCATAAAAGTATGTAGTACTATGGGGTCAGTAGTTAATGACTCGTCAAATAATCCTTTTCTTTTCAAATGTTAGTTTTGTTTTCTATTCATGATTCATATTGTGATTGATTGGCTTAGTTTCATCCTAACAGCACTCCAATTAAGCATTGTCTATAAAGGTCAGTAGACTGAACGATTACGTTTTAATTTCTGCAGCAAATCAAAAAGATGGCATCACTGTTGAGCTATATATTCTGATCATGTTTGTATTAGTTGCTTTCAAAACATAAAATAATCAAACGTCACTCTTGTATTGACAGACAGCAGTCCTTTCTATGGGAGTGATCCGTCAAAAGATGCCACCAATTGTAATCTATGTTGTCAAAAATAGGTAATTATAGGTACAAAAAAATTGAAAGCTGAGATATTTAAAATTGAAAAATGCAAAACAGCTGTCAAGTCACAGCTTGACCTTTGGAGAGTTGAGATGTGGGTTTTTTTTCGTAAGCCTTTCCTTTTACACTATGTACTGTGGACTTGACAGGCAGCATATTGTGCCTTTTAGATCTGCTGTCAAACGACATCACCATATGGGTGCTACTTTCTCCTGCAACACCGGACTGTGAGGCACACAGCCAAAAAAGGCTACATGTAAATACAAACCTAACCAACACCACACACTGCAGTTAAGACGCTTTTACAACATTTTTAAGTCTGATTTTGAAGTGAATATGTTATGCAAATGTTATGTTCATAATCTCGTTCAAGGTTTGCACTAGAACATGTTTACTTACTTTAATGTTCAGAGAACAGGTTATTTTTCTGTAACTGCGTGTCTGAATATACAAGTATTACACTTCTGGCTGGAATTCTCAATTTTAGCGCATGTTTCTTTAAAACCCCTTCCCTAAAACAACAGTCTGCTCTCATTGGTTTGGAAGAAAAATATGGTGCTACTATGTTAAAGTAGTTCTCAAGCCGTGGGTGAGAATACTGAAGATAGGGAATGGTGTTGTGTCTAATTAGGCCTACATATGATATAGGAACAGATGTCGGTTTTCAATGTTTTTGGACCAAGGAAGCCCTAAGAAACTGATTTTGTTTTCTTTCTTCACATTGTGTGGGTTGGTAGGTTCCTCAAGTAGGCGAGTTGTAAACACTGACAAATAGTTAATATGTCCGCTTAATGGAAATGTATTATTTTTGAGTTTTCAAATAACTGTGCTACAACCACACACACTTTGTTTTTTTATTGGTATACATTTGCGTATACAAAGTTCAGAGCCCACTGCATATGGGAATCACAAAGAAACAGAGCACGTTTTAACCCGAACATAATAACCACAGCACTATTGTAGCTGGATGCTTTTCATCTACCTTAAATGTCAGCATCTCCAAGGTAAGCATGCACAAAGGACGCACCACACTTATTGCTTCGATGACCTGCATTACTGAGGGTCATTCTTCTACCTGTGTAAACATGACTCTTATTTATCACTTCACGTTCTATCCTTCCTTTGTTCTAAGCCAATTAGGGTTCTTCCCAGCCACTCTGGACCCAACCCAAGCTTGTCATAACCGCAGCAATAAGCTCTGCACTCTTTCCCTTTCAATGTTCCATCTCATTAACATTAATTTCCACCCTAATTGAGCTTAATAAGAAAACAATGTTTGACATTAAATCCTTGTGAACACGTGGCCGAGCTGATCGCTGTGTGTTCGTTTTTCCACAGCAAATGTTTTCTTTGTCGGGGCTTTGTTTGCTTGTTTGCCTCGCTTGTTGTTCCCGTAATAGCCCATTTAGAATTCCCAGTTACTATCCATCTTGAGCTGACCCCTTGCTGTTGTTGTGCTGAAGTTAGACTGTGCTTTTCTTAAATGGGTTTCCCGAGTTCTGCTTTGTTTGTACTTTCACTTGCTACACTGTCTGCATCCATATGTTTCCAGCTGAGCCTCCAGAGCTCTGAAGGCTCGATTTAAATACAAAGCCAGTCAACCTTATTGATTATTTTTTTGCAAATGTTGGCAAAATCTATTTGATATATAAGACCTTGTGAGGAAGGTGGAGCATTTCAGCGCGAATATCAATCAATCAATCATCATCATACCGTAAAATAGGGAGGAAATGGAGGGTCTGTTCAACAACCTTGGCAGAGAGTTGACACATCAAGACACACCTATTATTTAAAAAAAATTAAGAGACAACGCCAATTGTTTTCTTAAATCTCAATCTCTATATGTATGGCAGCCATTCCATTCCAGTCTCTTCCAACACAGATACATGTTGTCAGTAGTTTATAGAATAAAATCAAAAACATTTTACTCAAACACATACCTAGAAATAGTAAAACCAGAGTGATTGATAATTTTGCAGTGGTCTCTTTTTTTCAGAGCTGTATGTGTTTTCTTTTCATTTAGGTGACAACAAAAACGTGTTGTTGACATCCCCATCCCTAGCAGTACATGCTTTGATTCCTGACCTGATTGAACTAACAGTATATATAAACCTGCAGAAATCTATTGTGATGCTTCTTGGTATAGAAAAAGGCCTGCAAACACAACATTGACATACAACTGTATCACTTTAGAGAGCTACGGCTTGCTCAAATAGCCGAGGGAGTGAACCAAAGCATTAGATTATGAGAGGAACTGCAGAGCCATATCGTGAATGTGTTTTATAAGTGGCCCTTTTCACATATACAGTATTCATGTGATCCGATCTAAAGTCATTGATTATAGAAGCTCTTCTTCCAACATGTAGAAAGGCTTTGCCGTAACATAGTTAAAGACCCCTGAACTCCCTGTTACAATTCAATATGAAATGCCTTTAGAGTAATGGTGATTTTAATCTACCTCTGAATATTTCATGTTTCATCCCCACACAAGCCATGAGCTACAGTAGGAAAGGAGAAATACTTAATGAATGTGACTGGGCCGGCCTGCCAGGACCACTGGGCACTATACAAGTGATGCAGTCTTCATTCTGCACACAGTGTTAGACCATCGATTAAAAAAGCGAAGCTGCATTTGATAGGAGACGCATGTTCTGAGTTAAGACGGGGGTACAGACTTCCTATGATAAGAGGAGAGAGAGCAGGCTATCTTGGAGGCTGGGGTAGGAAAGGGAACATGTAGGGAGGAAGCAAAGCAGTGAGAGATTGCAAGTTGTTGTGTACATGTGTGTGCTCATGCATATGTATAGATGTGTGTATAGAGAGGCATAGCAGTTTGCCTTCAGGGATTACAACTATCGGGGTGGAAATAATGATCATTATTGAAGCTAATCCACTATAGGCCATTACAACAGTGGCATATTACACTGGTCCAGTATTTTTTTACTATGTTGGAATAATTTAGCCATTGACTGAAGCTTTCAATTACATCCCTGCACTGCTATAATAGGGATGTGAGGAAAAAATCACTCAGAGGGAAAGCACTTTTTTTCCATCTAGGCTGGGTTAGTAGGCAGATAAATAATCAAGCTGAATTATGTGGTTGAAGCTAAAAACCCATTACTTATTCTGATTAGCCAACGTTATTTGAAGTAATCTGGATAGAGGATTGTTGTTAGATGTTGAGAGAAGTTGAATATATTACATGGATTTCCTTCTACTCGCAGCCAGCTCCCTTTCTGACTGACAGTTTCAATAAAGTCTCTGTCTGTGTCTGTCACACAAGGTGTGTTTTCATCATGTCTTGTGTCACATCACAACATCAACAGCTATTTTGAATTGACGATTTCCAATAAATAATGTGTCCATGTGAAACAAGAAGCAGCATCCTAGGCAGTGAAGAAGCCACATGTGAGAGAGACAAATCACTCAGAGATAAGGGTTAATATTGGTTCAGAAGCCTCATACTACAGAATCAACTACATAAAGGAAGATAAGGGATTTAAAGTTGAATCAGCTACTTTTGGACAGATAATGGACTTGGTAATAATAACATCTGCTCTAATAAATCACCCTTATCTCTGTGTGTGTGTGTGTGTGTGTGTGTGTGTGTGTGTGTGTGTGTGTGTGTGTGTGTGTGTGTGTGTGTGTGTGTGTGTGTGTGTGTGTGTGTGTGTGTGTGTGTGTGTGTGTGTGTGTGTGTGTGTGTGTGTGTGTGTGTGTACATTGTGTTTGGATAACATTGTCTTTCAGTTGTAGAATTGGTAATAATCCACTTACTATCTTAAATGTATTTCCATTAGTAAATGATATACTGATAATAAATACATCCACAGGTATGCAGGGCATTGTGCAGACATGTTTGCAACTCTCCTCGTATTTTCCTTTAGATCTCCCATCTCTTTCTTCTTCTTCTTTTGTTCCCTCTCAATTACACTCCTTGCATTTAATTCAGCTCAGTCATTATGTCAAGCATTATCTTTGTGCTGCTGAGCTAAACATTTCCATACTGAACACAGTAAAATATGTTTAGGGGAGATCCCCAGGCCCTAATGTCTAATCATCTCTCTTTGACTTCCTCCCAAGAGTCTTATGTACCAACTTTTGTTAGAACCAACAAGAACCCAGAATTGTATTCCACTGAGCTTGTCACTTTACTAGAGGATATTAGGACAAAACTATAAGATATGCATGGTTGCTTTGAAGGTCGGTACTTTTGCAACTATTTCTTTAACCTTAATTTTTATACATTTTATGAGCGATGCTCATAAAATGCGATGCTCTGATTTGTATCCAATGACCTTTTCCCTCTCTGTCTGTGTCTGTGTATTCTCTTGTTCCGATTAACCCAGCCAAATCTTTTTTCTTGTTTTGTATCTATATCTACGCCGGGACCCGGAGTCGAGGCTGATCCTCTTGCTGTAGTCCTGTGCCCTGGATCCTCTATCCTGAGTTCTGGATTAAGTCGTGGACTTCGGGTCGTGGCTGAACCTGTCTCTGCGGTCCTGCCTTGGGTCTCGTCATGCTGCTTCCCTGATGGCTTCCACGGGATTGTAGCTGACATCCTCATGGATTCATCTTCTTATTACAGACACATGCATTTCCTAACATTCGGTCTATAGGCTGTAAAATATATTATCTCTTAGATTTACACACGGCATCTATTGCACGTCTGTCCGTCCTGGGAGAGGGATCCCTCCTCTGTTGCTCTCCCTGAGGTTTCTCCCATTTGTTCCCCTTAAACTGAGGGTTTTCTCTGGAAGTTTTTCCTGGTACGATGTGAGGGTCTAAGGACAGAGGGTGTCGTTTTTCTCATACTGATATTCTGAACAATCTGTGCTGTTGTATTTGCTGTAAAGTGTCTCTACTGTAGGCTATTGTTATTATATGTACAGCACTTTGGCTCGACCAAAAATCGTTTATAAATGTGCTATATAAATAAAACTTGATTTGATTTGATTAATTTGATTTGATGCTGAAAAAATAAAATAAGAAACATTTTCCTTAAGTCTAACATCAAATCTGCAAGTATGTTGAAGCGGGACAATGTGTAAAGTTTAGATTAAATAATTAAATGTATATTAATTGACTTATTTCTTTCTATAAATTATTGATGGATCAACTCTCTATTCTTACAAATCTTTCTTTGTAGCTGATGCTTTCTAGTGGTGCAGCAGTGTGAAGCTGACCGTTGAGCGGCCCGACCAAAGCAAGGCAGAGGCAGAGAATTCAAATATAACCTGGTGTGGGCATGTATTCATCGCTGTGGTACAGGATACACAGCCTCAATATTGCTGCCCAGGTGAACACAGTCACCAGCCACAAGGACCTCACCCACACTACCAGCCTCCACCAAACAGGAAACACAGAGCCTAAATACACACCCACTAATCAGCAATTAGACCAACCCAGTCTCATGGCATTTCGTGTTCACCAACACGATTTTTAATCTATTGATTCGTGTTCACCAACACGATTTTCCCCTTTTTTTTTCGTGTTATACAGCACGATTTTAAAAGCAATGTATTTCTACTGGTAACGTGTTTCGTGCCTGCAGGCTGCAGCACGTCTTTTTCTCCGGTCGGGTCGTGGAAGACCGGAAGCTGTGTGGTTCATAAAAACATGTTCTTACTCAATATCAAGCCACAATTATTGATTTTATTTTAAATCGTATCATTTCTGACTTTTGTTGCCGTCTGTGAGGAAAATAAATGGGGCTCAGAGCCTCAGGATACTGAAATCTGTATTTTTAAATATTTCTTTACTTCTAATTTGTTATTCTTTTCAAAATAACACACTGTTATTTACTCACCAATAACACACAATTATCCTTGCTTTTATTTATTGGTTTAATTCCATAATCTCGGGCTTTTTTGGTGTCCGTCAGGAACTGAATTTCAAAATAAAAATAACCGGAAACAGACGTAGGCCTATAAGGGACATTTCGAACATCATTGTGATTGTCAACATTTCTGAGTTTAGGATGGCCGAAGACACTACACTACCCATAATCCCCAGCTATCGTTTAGGACTACAGTCTTTACGCAGAGCGTCAAACAGCTGTGTGAAATGGAACGAAACCACGCCAGATTATCCAAAACTGGAATCGAACACCCCCCTAGAACTACACATGCTGGCTATTGTGTTTCGCAAAATGTTCTATGGGACGTCTCTACTGAACGTTTTCGTTTTTCCCACAATTAGAAGTTGCCAGTATTAAACACATTGGTGTTATCAAATGTAAAACATATAATTAATAAATGGGTGAAAATCACTTGTGTCCATAATGCGCAGCATTAATATATACCCACATGACAGCTCATTGCTACTTTGTAATTCTACTCCACTACAATTCAGAGGTTAACCTGGTATTTTTACTCCACTGCATTTATTTGAGTTACTTTGCAGATTCTGATTAATTATGTGAAATATATAAACAACCCTTAAATCAGACTTTAGTTACACCTGAGTAAAATGCAGGTAAGGTGATCAAGCGCCAACAATCAGGAGAGATATTTGATAGTTGGTGCTTGAGAAGACTAAACATGTATCTGCAATTGACATGAATGGAAACGAGTAATAAAGTATATTCATTACTTGTTATTCTCTACTAATAGTTAATTAAAGACTGTATATTATAGCTATTTTGCACATCCCTTTCAAGATTTTCAAAGGTTTATTGACATATCATACACAACTACGGTGTAGTTATGCAATGCATGAAAAACTTGGGTCACAGGTTCCTCAACAGTGCATTACAAGACATCTATCAATATGTGTGTACCTCCACCATTAAACTGTCATATTCTGCACATTTCGTATTCTATCTACATACATAAGAGTATAATTAATGTGTATAATATCAGTTAAAATAAGTGCTTCAACATAGTTAACATTGCAGGAAAGCAATATATTAGACGTTAATTACTTTGTCAGGCTTAATATTTAATGTTTAAATAAAGGTTAATCCGTTTTTCTGTTTTGCACCTCCTCCTATTAATATCTTTGTACATCCTGCACTAAACTGTTTTATTGTAGAGATCACTTATAGTATCTTCTTGATTTTTTATATTCTATATTTCTATATTTATACTTTCCCCCTATGGAAGTATGTACTCTTAATATTTTTTTAATCGAATATAACACATAAAAACAATAATTCAATAACGTGCTTTAACCACTAGGAGGTGCACACAAGGTGCACACAGCCATAATAACTTTGTATTATTAGTGTGTATGTACAACATCTGAAGATGTATAGTTGTATGCATGCTTTCACATCATTTTACAGCATATTGCTATACTATTTCAGACTCAGTATTTACATTCTTACATTCAAAGAAAATCAGTAATATCTTTAAAAACTACAGTCCTTTTCTATCAGCTGTGCACCGTTATGGTGTAAATATAACCTATCTATGAATTAGATCAAATGTAAAAGTCAGCCGAATTAGTGTTGATACTGCAAGGAGACGTATTGTGTGAAGAGAAATTGAAGATGTTGTTTAATTGTTGATATATTTATGATCCACGTCAAGTATTCAGTTTCGGCGCCATTTCTTCCAGTTTTTACAAAGGTCTTCTCATCAGGGCTCTCTAAATAAAGAACTACGGCATATCTGTAATATGTAATGCAGCCGAACCGTGTATTACAATGCCGTTATGTGATGACTTTCAAAGAGAAAAGCAAGAGCACTCGGAATTAAGTATTATTTTATACTTTTAAAATGTTTTCCGGATTTCATATAATATAAACACCAACTCCCAGCATGCATTGCGGCTAACACATCCAATCAGAGAGCATAAAACCATAGCTGAGGATCTTGGGTAATCGCTCGAAATGCCTACGTCTGTTTCCGGTTATATTTATTTTGAAATTCAGTTCCTGACGGACGCCAAAAAAGCCCGAGATTATGGAATCAAACCAATAAATAAAAGCAAGGATAATTGTGTGCTATTGGTGAGTAAATAACAGTGTGTTATTTTGAAAAGAATAACAAATTAGAAGGAAAGAAAGATTTAAAAAATACAGATTTCAGTATCCTGAGGCTCTGAGCCCCATTTATTTTCCTCACAGACGACAACAAAAGTCCGAAATTATACGATTTAAAATAAAAGCAATAACAGTGGGGCGGTGGTGGCGAAGTCGATAGGGACTTGGCTTGGCAATTGGAAGGTCGCCAGTTCAAGTCCCGGCAAGACCAAGTGCTACCGAGGTGTCCCTGACAAGGGACCGTTCCCTACACTGCTCCCCGGGCGCCGTTCAAAATGGCAGCACACTGCTCCTAACACAGGATGGGTCAAATGCAGAGAAACAATTTCCCCACGGGGATTAATAAAGTATATAAAATATCAAATATTGAGTAAGAACATGTTTTTATGAACCACACAGCTTCCGGTCTTCCACGACCCGACCGGAGAAAAAGACGTGCTGCAGCCTGCAGGCACGAAACACGTTACCAGTAGAAATACATTGCTTTTAAAATCGTGCTGTGCAACACGAAAACAAGGGGCAAATCGTGTTGGTGAACACGAATCAATAGATTAAAAATCGTGTTGGTGAACACGAAATGCCGTGAGACTGGGTTGATTGGACACACACAGGTGAGGGGGGGAGGAGACAACACAGGGCACCAGGTGAACATAATCAGGAGTAACAGAAAGAACGGGAGGGGGAACACTTTTCAAAATAAAAGACATGTGCAATATACAAGGCCCGAAGCCGTTAGTCCACAGTGACAAGCAGAACAAACCAAAATGTAATTCTTAACAGGACAACATGCTAATGTTAGCCTAGCCTAAACAGCGGGTAATGTGTTACATTTAAAATAGTTGTCATTGTGGTTATGCATCCTGTAACCACACAAACTAACGTAGTCAGATTATGATGTGAAAATGTAAAAAATAATGCTTGATTACTGATGTTAGTGGTAAGTTAGTAAGAATTGCAGTTCACAGTGGCGCAGCTGAACACAACAGGGGCTTTAAAGAAATACAACAAACTGCAGATTACAAAATGCTTAGTATCAATTACTTAGGTATCACTATTAATATGAACTAATCTACACACATGATGAGAAATCCTAAGCTTGCCTGACCAGCCGGGCATAGCAAATCCTTTGGCATTGTTCTCAAAAAACACATTTTGGTTTAACAAACATAAATGTCAAAACACTTACCATGCTCAGATCAAATGCATGGCTTACACCAGACTAGTTCAAAGATAAATGTTGCATATAAACACGTTTGTACTTGTACATATGCTTTACAAACATGTGTGTTAACCCATAGTTCCAGGGCATGTGTAGTGTCAACAGGGAATGACAGTAAGACAAACTGCTGCTAGTCATCATTCATCATCAATGTATATAAATGAATATATAGTGTGTATGCTTTCCTAGCAGAGCATTCTATGTGTTTAACCCATTATTCATGAGATACATGGGAGCACAGTTATTGGGTGTGAAAGGTGCTTGTAAACAACCTGACTCAGACCGTAACCACTGATAGCCAATGTCCTGGTTGTACCATGCATGTACTAGAAAGCAATAGGCACTTTCACAACGGAGTACTTTTCCCTGTATAGTTCCGATAGTTCTTGAAATGTTGCGTTCACACCAGGTACTTGCATGGGAGAAAAAGGTTCCCATTTTGGATTGGTTGGGCGGATTGCAAACCACGCCCCGTAGTTTTTACAAAAGCCAGTCAGCTTATCAACAGCTTGCATTCAGCCAAACACCCACACTCATGTCTGGAAAGAGGATAAGATCAATTGTCTGACTAAAACAATATATATATTTCTTCTGCCCTTTTCTCCCTTTCTGTTATAGGGGAAATTGTTTCGTTAGGCTTACAACCCTGAGGGCACCCCCCACAGCAGGCACCTCAAACAGGCACTAATGTTCTTGTATCATAGAGGCAAGCACCAACTTCTAACTGATAGCATACATTCAGCTTTTATGAAATGCAAAGCCAATCCGTCTCCAAATAACACTTACATTACACACAGTCTTGTTACAAAATCAAAGTGATCCTAAATCTTCAGCTTTTTTTCCATATGCTGATCATATGCAACATTTTACAGAGATGGATCAAAGTGAATTCTGTATGAACTACAGTTTCTGAATAACTTGGCCGCGTAAAAAGGAAACAATCAGGGAACAAAATAGGAACTACATGAACACTGTTGCTGAGATGGAAACAATAAATGTGTCAGAGGAAAAGTGCACAGGTGGGAATGAAAACGAGAAGCTGCACTCAAACACAATAAGCACCTGATCTAAAAAAGGCACACACACTGACCTCGTAGGAGTCGATGGCCTCGCGGTCCAGTGAGCGGCTGACTGACACGTCTCCTGTGTCTATGTCAATGGTGAAGAGACCTCTGGGATCCTGGTCAGCCCCGGGGCCTGTCAGACGGAAGATATGGTTCCCTAACTTCTCTGTTGAAATCACCTGCAGACACACACACACACACACGCAAAGATATCAACAATTTGAACAAGTGTAAGCTTTCCCCTTTTCATTTGGAGTGAGTCTTTTTCTAGAGGCAAATACATTGGTGAGTTACTGCTTCTTTTCTAGGCACAGTACGGAGAAAAACGTATTATTAGAGTTTTGTTGACATACATTTTGAATAGGAGCTTACTGCGCCTTGAATGGTGATGAAAATCCCCCATACTGTAGCTAGCAATTAAACATGCATATCAGACAAGACTTTGATTCAATGTCATCAGTTGGCAAGAAAGTTAGCATCATCTCTGAGCAGAGGAGTCCTGCTGTGACCACTTGTAAATGCATGGTAGTATTCCTAGCAGATAAGACCAGTTGAACAGTTAAATAAATATAAAATCCATCCATATATAATTTAGAGTGAACTTGTTGTAGATTAGCGTTTTTGGCATAGGGCATTTGAGGAAGATTTAAAACCATATTCTGTCAAATTGCTTCATAAAGTTGTGTTTTTGAGCAGTGCTGCCAAGTACGTTGGCTTAAAATCATTCTGTCTTTATGGATAGATGTACTCACATGAGACTGCCGTAGCCAGCAGCATCCACGGATAACCCAGTAACAGGAACAGGCAGGTTACAAAAAGAAACAGAGAAAACACAGCATGTTAGAATCACATAGCACCAGAGAACAGAAACAAGAGTCCAACCCCTTACTGATCTTTGCAGATCCTGAGGTCAGGGTCGATGTCATAGAAGGAAACATAATACAATAATATACCAACATTGGCAAAACGTTGGCAGACTTTACAAAGTTTGTACCAAGGAATATATGAGTTGAAGGAATACTAATATTGCTTTAGGATAGTTGTGTTTCAGGATTATAACCAACGCAGGTGTCTGGTGGAAGATGAGCAAAGGCAGGAGTTGCAGAACAATATTTTATTTTGGCAGTTCAACTGGTTTACATTGCATATATGCAGTTAAACTATTGAAGGGATAAGGTATCCATATACGGTCAGCAAGCTTTCCTACTCTGACAAAGAGTGTTCAACTGCTGGTCGGGCTTCCAGTAATGGCTCCATCCATTCCCAAAACAAAGAGGCCGGTGAGAAGTATTGGATTATTAGTATTTAATATGATAACAGATTGGGTGCAATCCAATACCATATGTGCATTTGTTTGGCAAAACAAATATTTACTTAGTCTCAATATAGATATATTTCCTATACAGTTTGCCACAAATACTAGGATGCCTTACTCCATTTGGTTGTATTTTGCACTGTGCTATCAAGCATGTTTTTCTGGCTATACCAACCCAACATCCTTTGTGCAGGGGATATATAAGAAAAAGGGTCGATACTCAAGTTGCTAAGTTAGGAAATAGTAGTATGTCCCAATTGTACTCCATGCAACAGTACAGTATGTAGGCTACTTTGAAAGTAGTGTACTCAAAGTAAGAGGAGAATGTATGTGATTTGAAATGTAGCCAACTTCCATACATTCTCAGCATATGGACCTTTTCTCAGCACTTATGTTGACCTGGAAAAGCAAGTTAGTAAAGGTGGATCTAAAATGTAGTTTCATGAATGGCCCCAATGAGATAAGTGAGGCAGCACATAGAACACAATTACCTTTTCCTGCTGTGACATGTCAACAGTGCTGCAGGGAAACATTTCACAATTGCACTTAAACAGACTTGATTGGAAAATCGTTTTTTTTAAAGTTAAGTTAAGTTAAAGTTAAGTTAAAGTTCTCCCTAGCAGTGTCTCCCTCGTCACACACCTAATGCTAGTTGTTGGCTTCAGCTATATTGCATGTACATGTATGACAGAGGTATCCAACTCTGTGCAAAAAAAAGGAAATAAGCTTTAAGGTTGTTGATGTTGTTGCACAGTCCCCTCTTCTAGATGTTAATAACCTTACAATATATGTTTCAATCAAGTTCAGCACTCTGGCTTACGGAGATGCCACCGACAACAATGTGTCCCTGTCTAAACACACACAGACTCACATCAACACACACACGGTTGTCAGCATTGTAACATCCTTCTGGGCCTCTCCACTGACACCGAGTGCCAGGGTTGCAAACGGATCTCCTGCCCTGTGCCTCGTGATCAGACGGCTGCCACCAGGTCACCTTTAATGAGAGCACGCTTCTATGGGATGGCAGCGAAAATGAAGGCCTTTCTAGTCCTCACTTAAAAGAGCATAGGAGATGAATCTGTGGTGTTACAACCCGATGCCAGACGGAGCTCAAGCCCTTAAAGCCTCTCCAAAGCTATGTGCCATGTATCGCTGTGTCCCGCTTCATCTTTTCCCGCTGCTCTCGGGTGGCTTGCTCCACCGCTTGTTACTTTCTCTAATATGTCCATCCTTGTTCTTCTGCTAAACATCCTCATTCCCCATTCATTATGTTCCACTTCTCTGCACTGCATCCTCTCACGCTCACTCCCTCTGCCCTTTATGTTTGCCGTAGCGAGAGATGGTAGCGAGAAATGTCAAAACACAAACCGTTATGTGTGGATGATACCAACTGTACTAAAAATATCCACTGCCTCTCTTGGTTTGTCTTTGTTCTTCCCCCTTTTTACTTCTTAACCTCCTTTCCTTCTTTCCTTCTTGTTAAGCCTTGTTCTTTTCAATCATTTCAAGGATCTCTTATTATCCAACCAGGCATGAGCAAGTGAGGAGATCATTCGTTCAGTGGTTTTCGTATGCATCCAAAGCTAATCTTGCGTACCGCTGGACCCATCAGTCTGAAGCGTGTTGTGCTCATGTATGACTGTTTGCTCAAGAGACCCTTGTTGTTACCACTGATTCATATTGTCAATGAGTGCTCTTCCTAATCAGCTGGTTAAGTGATCGACTGCCTCAATAGTTAAATATATTTACAGCTAACAGCCAGACTGAAAAAAGCATCCAGTCTGCTGCATGGCGCTTTTTAGCATTCATCATGGTACAGTTTGGTCTCCTTTGAAAGCAGAAGCTCTCCATAAGAAGTCCATCGCTGATGAGGTTATGATCCACTAAAGCAAAGAAGAATAGAGAGGTGCAGAAAAGAGTGCTACATCCTGGAAAGAAGACGTAGCATTTATCTACTTCCAGTTCTGTATGTGTTTGGAAACCTGAAATAATGTGGTTAACTCTAGCTGAAGAGATGTGAACGACATACAATAAGCCAGTGACTACCCCACTCGGGAATAGTCGGAGCTTCTATGTGTCATGAAAGAGAAGTTGCTACCCAGTGATCGAATGAGACTACTAAACGTGATCACCTTGACACGAGTCCACCTTAAGCTTTGTGGTGGTGATGCTACTGCGATGTAGTTAGTTTATAGCAATACGTTCACTTTTTATTTCTGCCAATTGCATTTGACATAAAAAAATCACGAAGTGGTGTTAATATGTGGAGATTATCCTGCTGAACAAAACGTGTTAAGTATCAAAAACATGTTGGCCACAAAGCTCATTTTCTTCTATACGGAAATCCAATGGAAAAATCCCATTGCTTTTTGTCAAGGGTCCCTTGCAATCCTAACTTGTAGGGTCTGGCCCTCAAACATACATCATCACTGCACCACTCTACACTCCTGTTATTGTCACAGTCATCGCCATCTTGCAAGTGATCTGGTTGAGATCTGCGCACAGCTGACTGGCACTTATTCAGTTACGAGTTGTGTCAAATTATAATATGTCTTTACACGAGAGGACGTTACCATTTATGTACACAACAATACACCTAGCACACACACACACACACAAACACACACACACACACACACACACACACACACACACACACACACACACACACACACACACACACACACACACACACACACACACACACACACACACACACACACACACACACACACACACACACACACACACACATTTCTGAGCAGTAATCACGGTGGCAGCCGGCACCTGCTGAGAGTGACAAACTGGGTCAGATAAAGGAAATAATTAAAAAAGAACGAGGTGCAACATCACTTGGATTCACAGATGGCTCTGCGTCAAACTCGATGTTTGGGGGGGAGGACAAAACAAGAGCGGACGTACAGAGAAGATGCAGTTTGAGAGAGCATGTGAGGGGAGGAGGTGTGAGAGAGGGAGAGATTGCTGATAAAGACACAACTTCAGCTGAAGATTAACTGCAATGTCAAGAGAAGTTTAGTGTTTAGGAGACGTCTCTGTGGGAGAGCAGTGATCATCTGCACCGCGCACACACACACAGACACACACACACACACACACACACACACACACACACACACACACACACACACACACACACACACACACACACTCCAACTTGTTCACACATGCTGGCACAGAAACGTGCACCCATTGGCTTTGTCTCCAGTGAGTCTGTCTGTCTCCGTGTGAGTGGGACGACTGATGGGAGCATCTCCCCTCTTTCCATCAGCTCTCATTACCAGCCGAGCAGACTTGAAAGACTGTGCGGCTCGTGATACTGCGGGAAGGGCGACATGAGGTGTGGCGCAGCTCAGATACGCCAAGCACCTCGAGCACACACACAGAGAGACAACGGCATGGAGTGTGTATGTTTATGCATGTCTGCTTGTGTGTGTGTATAAGCTAGATAACATCTCCTGCCGTGTGTGTTCTTGTCAGTTGTCAGGAGGGTTACAAACAAAACTCTGTAGAATAGCTACACAGGTATGTACAACTATGTACAGACACTTTGCCAAGAAACTTGTTAAGCACTGGCAAATTCACTTTCTCTCTCACAAATCTAGACACAAATATGCTGTGTGAAGCAAAGTGTGCTAAAGCAAGTGCAAGTTAGTCCAAATAAAACATTAATACGCCAATTCGTTGTCATGCTAATTTTGGACACATGCACATCCCAAACGCATGTCCTTGTCCTGGTTTTTAAGGGGAAATGAGGGAGGATTTCAACTTCAGTGTGTGTATGTGAGAGAGAGAGAGAGAGAGAGAGAGAGAGAGAGAGAGAGAGAGAGAGAGAGAGAGAGAGAGAGAGAGAGAGAGAATGCAGTAGCATCCCTCAGTGGTGCTTCTGCTATCCCTATCAAGGTCATACAGCCAGCTGCAAATGACAATCACCGGACTCCTGGGACTAGACTTGTGTGTGTGTGTGTGTGTGTGTGTGTGTGTGTGTGTGTGTGTGTGTGTGTGTGTGTGTGTGTGTGTGTGTGTGTGTGTGTGTGTGTGTGTGTGTGTGTGTGTGTGTGTGTGTGTGTGTGTGTGTGTGTGTGTGTGTGTGTGTGTGTGTGTGTGTGTGTGTGTGTGTGTGTGTGTGTGAGTGTGTACAAGCATGCCATGCTTGGGCCAGTGCTCTGCCTGATTGTCCTCCCACTCCATCCTGCTAATAAGAGACAGGAGGCGAGGTGGAAAGGTCTGGTGAAGACACACACTGTTAGAACTGAAGCGAGTCCTCAGCACAGGACAGAGGGAAAACAATGGCGCTAATTAACTGGCTTTGATTGGTTATCCAGGCCTCCGCTAATCATTACCCATCAGCCACTGTATCCTCAGCCAATCGCAACAAAGCCTGAAAGGAGCAACAATCAAGAGAGGGACAAGAGAGTCATTAAGCGGCAAGACTGTGTCAAAGGGTGAACTTGTAGTTTTTAAAGGAAGCTTTATTTCATGTATTGTCTTTGCTCTCTCATTTATGTTATGTTCTGTTCTTTCTTTGGATTACTTTCAAGGTGACAAATTATAGTCATTTGTATTAACCCAAATGTAAAAAGGGTTTGAAAATTGCAGCACTTTATGGATTATGAAAGTATATTTCAGGACGATTTAGGTAAAAAGGCTATATAACAAAAAAAGTACAGACAATGAATCTGAAGAAGTGTGAATGTAAAGCATGCAGACACGGAGAAATGCAACCTGATCTCACCAGAATGCGTGACTCCACCACGACTCCTTAACACCACAATGCGTGGTGGAGTCACGAACTTTGTTACATTTGCGTGTCGGCACCACGCAAACAACCCCAATGTAAAGTGAATGAGGCTCCTTTGTCGTGGTGCACACACGCATTTCTACAACGTGCATTGTGTGTAATGCAACTGTTAATTTTATTAAATTAGTTAGTTTTTAAGGAAGACCAGAGCTTCAGCTGTGTCAAATAGATTGTTCCCTTCAGTTAACGTTATTTAAAAGATAATGATCATGTCCCCTGTATTGTATTACGAGCGTCCATTCCCATTGGATAACGGAGAATTTTACACCCGGAAGTAAGTAGCCTATTCTCCTTACTGTCGATTGATTTTACAGTGATATCTGCACTACTCATCGACTAAAAAACACCAAATTGTCCTTGTTAATTACACAACATTGATTGGTTTGAATTGTGTGCAATGCTTTTGTATTTTCCCCCTTCAATTCGGAGAAACAAATATTTTTTCGGAGTTTTTGGACGGCAGAAGACACTACACTACCCAGAATCCTCAGCTATCGTTTGGGACTACATCATGAACCCCGTGATCAGTCCTCAAGCTCTGTGATTGGTTGACCTCCAACTGCATTCCATATGAAAAAAAAGGTTTCGTAAAAGAGAAAATCATACTTTATTCAGCAGTGCTTGCTTTACTCTTTGAAAGTCATCACATGAATGCATTGTAATAAATGGTTTGGCTGCATTAAATATTACACATCTGTCTTAGTTATTTATTTATCTACAGAGATCGGGCATCAGAATACACCGGAAACTATTCTTTTACCGTTCTGTTTTAATTTCACAATAAAGTTAGTAGTAATATTTTGTTTTGATATTATTGTTTTTTATTAACTACTAGACGACTGGGTCATGTTAAGACCATCTTTTTTTGGTTGCTATGGGTTTTTTCCATCACTTTTGTGTTACAAATATCAAAACAATAACAAAATAATATTCGTCGTAAACTAAACCGGAAACAGCAGTATATTTTATTTTGTTAACACTGTAAACTTGACAGCCTTTTAACCCAAACCACCTACTGGTTAAAGCACGTTATTACACGTTTAGAGTAATTGCAATGCAGGAAGATTGTGTTGCTTTTTAATGACTGTTTAAAATGCCTTTTTCTTAATGTCTTTCATTTTTGTAACGCACTTTTGAATGTGTTATATTTTATGAAAACATTCAAATATTAAGAGTACATACAAAATAGTGGGAAAGTAGAAGGTCAATTATATAAATATAGAATAGAAAATATCAAGAAGATACTCAAATGATATCTAGAGTAAAACAGTTTAGTGCCTGATAGGAGGATGTGCTAACTAATAAGGCTTTATTTAAAGAAATGTGCAGAATACGACAGTGTAATGGTGGAAGTATACACACATTGATAGATGTCTTGTAATGCACTGTTGATGAACCTGTGACCCAAGTTTTTCATTCATTGCATAACTACGCTATTGTGTATATGATATGTCAATAAACCTTAGAAAATCTTGAAATCTTGAAAGGGATGTGCAAAATAGCAATTATATACAGTCTTTAATGAACTATTAGAGAATAACGAGTAATGAACATGCTTTAAACGGATCTGCAGATAAATATTTAGTCTTCTCAAGCACCAACTATCAAATATCTCGCCTGATTGTTGGCACTTGACAATCACCTTCACTGATTTTCATTCAGGTGTAACTAAAGTCTGATTTAAGGGTTGTTTATATTTCACATCATTAATCCAAATCTGTAAAGTAACTAAAATAAATGTAGTGGATTAAAAATACCAGGTTAACCTTAAAGAAAGCCCTCAGGATTATAAAAGACCACCATCACCCCAGCCACAAACGGTTCTGTCTGCTGCAGTCTGGCAGGCGGTACCACAGCATTCGGACTAAAACCACCAGACACAGAGACAGCTTCATTCCACAGGCCAGAAGACTATTAAACACCTGAATTTAGAAATAACATTCATCTGGCTGCTACTTAGAAATTATTTATCTAATATATCATATTCTAATCACTTGTATATAGACTCTTATTGCACTATTTCACAATTTTTTCTGTGCATTTGTTTTATTGCGTAGCACTGTTGGAGGAGCCTGTGACCTAAGGGGGGGAGGGGGGTAGGACACGTTCGATTCCTGTTTTGAATAGTGTGCCGTCGATGGGTTTCATTCCATTTCAAAGTCCTTTTGGACGCTCTGTGTAAACGTCGCGCATCCAATCACAGAGGTTGAGGACTGATCACGGGGTTTGTCAAGCTAAGCACATGGTGTAGTCCCAAACGATAGCTGAGGATTCTGGGTAGTGTAGTGTCTTCTGCCGTCCAAAAACTCCGAAAATATATTTGTTTCTCCGAATCGAAGGGGGGAAAATACAAAAGCATTGTACACAATTCAAACCAATCAATGTTGTGTAATTAACAAGGACAATTTGGTGTTTTTTAGTCGATGAGTAGTGCAGATATCACTGTAAAATCAATCGACAGTAAGGAGAATAGGCTACTTACTTCCGGGTGTAAAATTCTCCGTTATCCAATGGGAATGGACGCTCGTAATACAATACAGGGGACATGATCATTATCTTTTAAATAACGTTAACTGAAGGGAACAATCTATTTGACACAGCTGAAGCTCTGGCCTTCCTTAAAAACTAACTAATTTAATAAAATTAACAGTTGCATTACACACAATGCACGTTGTAGAAATGCGTGTGTGCACCACGACAAAGGAGCCTCATTCACTTTACATTGGGGTTGTTTGCGTGGTGCCGACACGCAAATGTAACAAAGTTCGTGACTCCACCACGCATTGTGGTGTTAAGGAGTCGTGGTGGAGTCACGCATTCTGGTGAGATCAGGTTGGAGAAATGCTATGGATGCTAACGTTAGTGTGTTCAGTCGGCAATCACTCAGTCTTGCTTAAGCTCACGCAAGAACAGCATCTCTTGGGAAGTTCACACCCGACAAATCTGTTTTTTATCGATTCTCATCTAAGCTTCTTTCATCATAATGGATTTCACATCTGCTCGATGTGTCTGGGGGTCCTTGCATGAATTGCATTTGACGTCAGAAGGTTTTTAACTCACCTCCGGCGAACATTCGCCACACACGGGCATTATTAACATTGTGAAAGCAGACGCGGAGGAAAAGAAGGAAGGGAACTTTCTGGTCTTCCTAAAACAATTAAGAGAATTAATTAGATTAAATTATGAGGCCTACGGGCAGTCTGCTTTCTAACGTAACATCCCAAAATACATCTTGCTTACTTCCTGTTTGAAAGCTCAGATTCCTGGTTAGAAATGTGTGTTTTAAGAAGGAGCAACGAGATACAGAAGCCCTTTTTGCACGGGACAAGTATTTAGGGATGCAACGTTATTTAGTTTAGATATTACATTACATTACACATTACATGCTAAGCTATAGCTATCAGCTATATAATACAAGTATGATGATTATAAAAATTACTTTAAAATACAAACATAATTATTTTAGAGTTTAATATTCACAAAGACCCCTTCCTCTGTGGGCTGTGTACATTGGTCTCAATGCTGTGTAGTTGATGAACCCATTAGATTTGCACCCAAAATGCTGTCAAAACTTTTATTTATAATTGCAAACACAGCCTTTATAATTTTGAAAAACAGCCTCTAGGAAAAATAAATATGTCTAAAGTCTGTTCCCAAACCACAGAAAGTAAATGGCAATTCACATGGGACTCATTATACCACATGACCTCTGGGTTTGGTGACATATGGTAGTGCAGCTAATTTAGCAGAGTTGGTATTAAAAATATTAAATAGAATAACAAAAATGGTGATTAGCACATGATTCAGATCACAGAAATATAATTAAGGATAACATGCAGAGGAGAGAATAACATGCTCAAACCGGAGTTATAAAGGAGTCAAACAAGTCAAATGTAACAGTTGACTTGTTCAGCTTTGTGAAGCACCTTGAGATGACGTTGTTTTTAAAGCGTGCTATATAAATCAAATGTATTATTATTATTAGAGGAGGGAGACGGACTGACAGGCAGAGCAAATCAGGGTGCAGCCGACTCTGGCACCACGGAACAAAGGTGCCAGACATGTCTATTCTCCTCACTGTATTAGCTGGGGCTACGGCCCTCATTCCTCTCACCAGCAGGACTTTATTGGAGCCGTCATGTCAATTCAGACACGTTGTGTTGATTTGCGAGCTGGTACGAAAGGGTTACAACAGGTTGAATTACTGACAGCTCCAGTGCAGTGTGGACAAGTTAACATGGCTTTGTAGATGTAGTGTTTGAGAATCCATGGTGATGCATCTGAGATTTCAATATGTTATTTAATAGGGCTGCGTGTGTGCTTTGTTTTTTAGAATGCAGTGAATTAGTGAGGTATGTTATTGGATTTTTGGAATTAGAAGGTGTCTAGTATGGAAATTAATTCAGTTTTGTGGAAGGCCTATTTTGCAGTAATGACCCCAAACGCATCCATCGTTCAATTTGTTCAGCACATGGCTAGAACCTACTAATGCAGTAGGAGATGAAATGGCCAGCAGTCCAACACAGGGCTAACACACGTGTATAGACCAACCTAGCTATGAGTTTTCTGATGGTCTTTTTCTTTGGGACTTGTACATAAACGCACCCACAAAGACATGTTGAGAACATGTAAACTTCAGACAGAACGGCCCCTGCAGGTTCTGAGGGCCAGAACATTCTGACTATAAAGAGGCAACAGAAAGAGACATGTGACAGGTGATCTGGTGGGATTAGGTTGATTTTGGACCATATATGATTACATATTCAGAACAGTGTTTTAATTGCAAATGGTGTCAGCTAAGGCTTTACAATGCTCAGTTCCCCTAAGTCAGGGGTGTCGAACTCAATTTCATCGCGGGCCACATCAGCATTACGGTTGCACTCAAAGGGCCGGTTGTAACTTTAAGACTATATAAAAATACATATATAAATATATCATATATATAAAATAATGTATTATATTACATCATTGCCTCTGCATTGGATTATCATCGGATAGGGTAATAACTTCATAATTAACTACGTCTGAAAGCAGAAGTCTAGGGCAAGTCTCTTCAGTGCGTATGTCCCAAAATGATTTAAAAAGAAAAGCCAAATTCTGGAGAAAAAGAAATAGAAGTGACATTTTGAAATAAAAATCTAATTCTGAGAAAAAGGAATTCTATGAAAAAATGCATATTTTGAAGAAAAAAGGCAAATTATGAGAAAAAGTCATATTTGAGATGCATTGTGGGACATGTAGTTTATGGGCAACGTGCTTCTGTAGCATGTAACCGTATAATAATCATATTATATTCTTTGCAAGCTCTTGTGGGGCCACATAAAATGAAGTCGCGGGCCGAATGTGGCCCCCGGGCCTTGAGTTTGACACCCCTGCCCTAAGTCCTTAAGATGCAGAGTATCTAAAACATGCACAACTGACATTCGGAGCATGTGTTTCAAATGTGCCTCATATCAACTGATGGTATGGATAATCCCTTTTCTTCTGAAGTTAAGAAAAACTTGATTGAAAGAAACTTGTTTTGATTCAGTTCAAGCAATTACCAAATGTCACTATGCACCTCACTGTATTTCACTATTTGACTTATACATTAACCATTTACAGGTATTCCTTATGGAATGGTGGCCTTGGGTTAGCTAGCTTTATAATTGTTTTAACATTTTTAAATGTACATATATTGTACTTTCCAGCAGAAATATGACATCTGTATTGTGCATCTATCCCCACTCTTAACAAAACATGTCAACTAACACAAACATATTCATCACATAAAGACTGGCTGACAGCTATCTGTCAAAGCATCACACGTTGGTTATCACCTGGGATTGGCCTGCCACAGGATTTAATAGAAACCCAGTTTACTTGACATTGAGAAAATTGCAATTTGAAACCTCCATGAGATGAAGAGAAGAACTGGTCAAAAGTGGAGCATTGCTGATGGCTTTCATTAGAGAATCAAACAGGTGCCACATAGAATAGACACTAATACAAACATAACAAAGGAAAGTCAAATACTAAACTTTCCACAAAGGTGACTAATCCAGTTAAAGTATTTAAATATGTTTTGCTAGATTTGTATTTACAGCATTGCCTCCCACACTCAGTACACAGCTCAGGGAATACAACAGCTGGCTTGCTTCAGCGACAAATGCAGGTACATTTGAGCACTGTTGGAAAAGGAAGGTTATTGTCTTTGGAAACAATCGTATTGGTGTTGAGTGACAAAGGGGCAAACCAAAGTCCTGGAAGAACTGTTCCAAACGTTTAAGGGTGTATGCGCATGGTTAGCAATGTTCATTGAAATGAATTGGGAGCAAATTTGGGACAAGGTACCTAGCTGTCTTACTACATACACATTATAAGGGATTTGCAATCACACTACACTGAATGCTTGGTCAGATAAATAATAAAATAACTGAAAGGACAGTACTGAGGAGGAGGACTCTTTTCTTCCTTGAACACAGAGGTTGCCCGGCCTTCTCTTGAGAATAACGACTGACTCACACATTGCCCCGGACATGAGCAATAGAAGGTTTGAGAAATAAATATTGAAGCTACTTGAGCTATGATTGATGTTTCCTCCAGACAAATGTAGCAGTCTTTAAAAAAAAGTGTCCTATCAGCAGGGACTGAAGTGGCGTGTGTAAGAAACACATTTAAGCATATCAATTTCATTGCATGCTCAGGTTGCTGTGTGAGTTTTTGTGAGCTGTTTATGGACCCCAAGGGAGGGCAGGGGAGAGACCTCTGTATCGAAACAATTCCAAAGCTAGCAGGAGGTGTGACATAAACAACAAGGGTCTTACCCTTCCCCCGTGAGTCCCGCTGACAGCCAACCCACCCTTATCCCACTAGCACACACACACACACACACACACACACACACACACACACACACACACACACACACACACACACACACACACACACACACTTGTGCATGCACGCGCACAGTCATACATGTCAAGCCCTCGCAATCTCACCCCTCCACTTCTCCCTGCTGCTTATCTCACCCAGAGAAGGAGGGAGCATGAACAATGAATGGTTTCCATATGGAAATGGTAGGTTGCGTAAGAAGAGGAAAGTCATTGGTGTGGAAAATCAATTTCGCCAAGTTGCTCACATATAGCCTCTATTGGGTAAAATAGCCCACATTAGGATATTCTCATGCAAAGCTGACTGCGGCGGTAGGGGAGAAGGATGGAGGGATACAGGTAAGAGGGGAGGATGGATGGAATTTTCAGGGGGACCATTTGGGGCCACAATGAAGGAATGGGGAGAAATAATTCATGTCATGCTCTGTGCGTCCATTTCCTCACATGAATATATTAAAGTGCTATACCATGGGCTATATCAGCTACACCCAGAGCAGGTCAATAGCGTACTGTGGAAATAATTTGAGACCAAACGTATCTGATGAGTCTTGCCTGTAGTTCACCAAGGGGAGGAATCTGCACAACCCCCTGTGGACTACAGTTGTCCATCCTGGTATCTCCGGGCCCTTGAGAAGCTCCACAGGGACCACATTGAGCACCGTGCTGCTATGTGCTGGGGGCCCAGGTTCTGTGCTTTGGTCATGCTCTCCAAGGAGCAATTATCTATCATATGCAGGGCTCCGAATGGAATATATTTTCATGTTGGTGTCTGTCAGGCATTGTGAGATACAGTAGATCTTGTAGCGCCCAGTCCTATCTAGAACAAAGCTACTTGACACGTAGAGATACATCACAGCTTCGTAACCCATGGTAAGATAAATGTAGAGCCTTACACAGGGTCCAACATGAATGGTTGTTGGTTGACCGTTTGTCTTAAAGGGGACCTATCATGCTAAATGAACTTTTAGATGTCTTTTATACATAAATATGTGTCCCCGGTGTGTCAGGGAACTCACGTAGCGTTAGAAAAATAGAAAATAAAACCCTAGAAACGCTATTTTACCCGTACCCAAATCTCTAAAAACGGGGGTACAACGGAGCTGATCCAGATTTGCGTCCGATATAACGTAATATCGGAAATGTGGACCCACGGCACTATCAGAAAGAATGCCGACTGTTTTGGACGTAATATGGTCGGAGTTTACATTAGCATCGCTAACTTGTACTGGAGAGCATGTGTGTGAAGAAGCAGGACATAAAAAAGAACTCACCTTGTGGTATAACCGGCAAGAGAGAAAGCCTTTGAACCTCCATACTGTTTCAGAAATAATCCTTGATAATCCATGATATGGCGTTTCATCACGGCAGAATTTAGTTTAGACAGTAGCTGACTGGTCCCGCATGAGCTCAGCCTCCTGCTTTTTAATTTTTTATCCATTTTTATTTTTTTAAAGCTTTATACCCAAAATCAGCACTTTTGAAACAGGAAGTGAAATAGAGAAATATAAGGCATGGCTAGAATGGGTGATCTGTTTGGTATTTGAGCAAAACACTTCATGTATATTTTCTATTTAAAACATTCTATTTTCTTTTCTTGATTATTTCTAGTTTTGTTTTATTGTAAAATGCCTTGTCTTTTATGCTGCAACAAAAACTATTTCCCAAATTGGGATCAATAAAGTACTATCTCATCTTATCTTGTCTTTTTGACATGTTTTTTGTATATTTGTATATATCTGAGACCTATGTTATTGCCTAAAAATAGCATGATAGGTGCACTTTAAGAAAACTCAGGTAATTAATTAAGGAAATTAACGGAAGAGTTATTGGAGGAGTTCCATGCGTTACTTAAGGAGACACAATTAATAATCCGCCGGATAAATAATAGGCTGTGTCACATCTTATTTGGCCTATTCAAGAGGGGTCGAAGGGAAAAGTAACATCTTTCATCAGTGACACAACAAGTAATAATGCCAGGCAATACAATAGCATGCTTTGGAGAATCATGCAGGTCTTGATCTCTGAGAATTTGGAGTAATGATATCATAAAACGTTCACTTCTCTTTTTTGCAGTTTTAGCATTGCCTTGGAGACTGCAGGGCTGATTAACTTCAGAATATAAACAAATTAACCTCGATGAAAAACTGTGATGTTACAAAATAATATATATTATATGTTCTCATAACAGGCTTTAATGTGTTAAACTGGCTGTATGCCTGATTACTAGATCCTGGTGCTATCTACTAATGCAGGATCTCTGGCCTTTCCAGCTGGACATATATATTGATTCTGATAAATGCTAGAACTCTTTATTAAATAACAACTTTGGTTTACGCTTGTGTATTTGTTAGTTTCTTACCAGAAGGTGATTAAGTGTGGAATTTCCACCACACTTGAAACAGAGATGACCTCATGCTCTATCTACACTGTGAAGTTGTAAAGTTGCGACGCTATCATGGTATGTCCACAGACACACAGTGACTTACAAGGTGAATATAATACCAGCGTCGCTGTTGCCGCTAGTAATAAAACAGTCCTTTGCGTGAGTGACCTTTTCTTTATTTATCACCAGCAGCAATTTATGAAACATAACACATAAAAACATTTTAAACTTTATTATCATGTAAGACAACCTTGAATAACTTTAAGGTTGTTTTTGTATGTGCTTGGGCCTTCAAGTACCTTTAATAACATATAAAGTTATTGAACTGAGAATGGGGGAAAACTATAGGTAACAAAAGAACCACATTTTTGCAGAACTCACACATAATCAAATCAAATCAAGTTTTATTTATATAGCACATTTATAAACGATTTTTGGTCCGAGCCAAAGTGCTGTACATAAAATAAAATAGCCTACAGTAGAGACACTTTACAGCAAATATCAGTATGAGAAAAACGACACCCTCTATCCTTAGACATACTTTTTAAAGAGATTAGAATTACAAGAGAAAGAGAGATTGCCTCTCAAGTATCAGGAAATGTTGGCATGTCAACCTAATGGTGATTTAACCTCCTCTAAAATTAATATGAGGGACATTTTCTAGCCTCAAAATGTGATGTATTTATTATGTTTAAGACTTAATAAGGAAATTACATGATGCAATACTTCCGGACATAAATGACTTTTCTGACTAACTTGCAATGCCTTTCCTCAAGTAGTACAGTACTTGAGCTATAAATAAACATGAACATCTATATGTGTTCATCATAATCAGTAAGATGACGTAATTGTACTGACCAGAACCACATTCCTTTTAATGATTGCTCTTACATGTGGAAGCATTCTATAAATATAAGTGTGATCATATGAGCTCATGTACTGTACTTACCTAAGAGCATTTATGCATCACCTGAATTCAAATACATACTGACACGTTAGTTCACGCCTGTATAACGTTATTGAATGCACACATGAACACAGTTTGTGTGTTGAATATTATGTGATGCTCACCATAGCCGATGTTGCTCTTACATGAGTTACTTGCCCTGAAGCCAAAGAAAAGTGCACTGAACTCTCTAAACAATGGAGCGGTGGTTAAACATTATTCATCACCCATGCTCACACAGTTTAGACCAATTTTAGATGATGATCTATCCCTACAAAAAGGTTCCCACGGAATCTAAATGAGCCCCTCTGAAAACATCCTGACCAGGATTACCAAAACATCTGTTGCCACACTGTTGAGTAAACAAGATAAAAAAAGTCAGGAGATTGTTACATCATCTTCACAAAAAGTGTAAGAGAAAAACCGTGTAGCTGCTCTAAATACTTCCAATATTCCCGCAGATATCCAACAGGATGTAATTGATTGTGCAGCACCTCTTGTCACCCTCTGTCTGAAACCAGAGCCCAGTCTGTTGTGATTGGTTAACCCCTTAAGCCCCTGTCACACTGTCCCAAAATTGACACCCGATGGACACACGAATATGGAATTGTGAATTTCGCACGAAGATGGCCCCGAACCACACACGAAGGCAACATTTACATTACATTTAAGACATACAACTGCAATGAAAGTACCAAAAACAATTATGTTACAGTACTATGATACTGTACTGATATCTTCAGACTTTGTTCTTTACTTTCTCCGTCTTTATATGTAGAAAATATTACGTTTTCTCCGTAATGTTGTTTCCATAGCAACAACAACTTCCTGTCAACTGTCCTTCAAAATAATATATTATATCCTTTTCAGTTTCACGGGACACAAATTGGGTTATTTACATAATATGTTTACATGATTTTGTTGTGCAATAAAACAACCCGATGGACATACGATAAAGGAAATGTTCAAAGTCGGCAGTGATCGTAGCAACATCGGGCCATTCGTGAGGGCACCTTAAGCCATCGTATGACCGCTGGCGGAGTTTCTCAGGCTCCGGCAGCAACTTCGTGAGCGGTGGCAAAAAATTGCCGAAGGACCTTGCGAAGGACCTTGCGAAGGTTCATTTTCGTGTTTAATTCGTGTGTCCATTTTGCCCTTCGTAAGACCATCGTGAGGGCATCTTGTTATCATCGGTGCCATCGGGCATTCGCCCCGATCAGAGTGAGGGCGAATGCACCGATGATAACACGAAGATGACACGATTTGACAAGATGCCCTCACGAGTGCCTTACGGAGTTTCCGCTCACAAAGTTGCTGCCGGAGCCTGAGAAACTCCACCGGCGGTCATACGATGGCTTATGCCCTCACGAATGGCCCGATGTTGCTACGATCACAGCCGAATTTGAACATTTCCTTTATCGTGTGTCCATCGGGTGTCAATTTCGGGACAGTGTGACAGGGGCTTTAGAGATGTCCCACCTCTTAGCCTATCACGTACACTGTGTTAGAGCGCTAGCCAATAGAAGCAAAAGTGTTACACTGTGATGTCACTATGTTTCAGGCATGGCGGGGGTGTGTTGGGGAGAAACATCTGCTGGACGGAATACTGTGGGATACTAGCCTTTGCAGACCACATGCACACAAACCTATAAAACAAATCAATGTTCTGTGTTTGCTATTAAGATCAGGCAACAGTATGTATTTCAAATGTTTAATTCCACAATCAATGATTCAGTCATTTGTCGGTGTGTAATACACAGCTCTTCAGTTACATAGGTAAATATTAGGTTTAAAGATTGCCTTGTTTTCCAGATCCCTGATTTCAGAACTGGTTAAAGCTCCACTTAGAAGGTAAAAATGGCAGCAGCATGTAAAAGGGGATTACTTAAATTATAAGAATGACTGTGAATAATTGATCAAAGCCTCCATTTACTATATTTAGTTTACCTGCAAATTGTCACATGTATTTCTTCAGAGTCAATGCCAACATTTAAAAACATATATATATCAAAAGGAAAATATGTGTCATTATATTGAATGGTTTAAGGTAAGCCCGACCTGCGGCTGACATCAAGGATTACAATGCTGTATCCTGAATTCAAACCATATGCATGGCAGAAGTAAACACAAACAGCAGCCTTGTGAAACTCTCTCCATTTGTGACTGACAACAGCCCACCTCTTGCCTTTGTATTAAGTGGCCAATAATGGAAGCTTTTACTGTGTTTACTAATCACAGCTATGACGTGTTAAAATGTCTGAGCAAGGAACAAAACATTTCAATATGGATTGACTTTGACTAGTTTTCACTCCATGATAAAGTGATTATTTCAGGATTGTATTCACACAGCCCTTTTGTAAAGTAAACAAAGAAAAATGGCTTCTCTTTTCAGCAAGCAAAGCCATTATAGTATTGCTGTTAATTACACCCACACTAATAACACGTTCTGCTTTGTTTAGATGCTGGCAGAATGTCCTGAATATTTGCTAATTCTGTGTTCAGCATGTTTAATGTTTTAAAGGTGGAGAGTTCTTGCTCTGTTTCTATGAGGCCGGTCATGAGTCCAGTGAGTGACATGCCCTCTGATCTGGGACAGCAAGTCAGTCACTGTCAGATGTAGATATGGAGTAAAGTATTATTTTGCATAGATAGGTTCTTTGGCCATTGTGTAGCAAACAACAGCAGCTGCAGGCACTTTTATTTAAAGGGCAGCAAAGCAGCAGAATTCTGCTTAAGGGATTTTGTAAATGTGTAGAATCTACATCAAATGTAACTTGTAAATGAATACCTTTTACATTTTATATTTACATTTTGTTGTGCATGCCCTTGTATCTAATACTGTTGAATTTGTTATTGTTTGTCTCTATCTTTACTTTTGCTGTAACCATGTTCATTTCCCCTCTGTGGGATAATAGAGGAATTCTGATTCTGAAATGGTGACCAAATAATTGTGCAAGTGAAAGACGCATAAAGACCTCTGATTGAAATGTGCCTGTGTTTAAGCTCAACTGAGGCTAAAACAAATTTAGAGCAATACATTAGGGTTAGGTTAGGGTTAGGCTTAGCACTAAACCTAAGGCTTTCTGTTGGAGCTATTCATGAGTTGTGTATTTAGTAGGGAGTAGGATACTCTTGCCAGAACATTGAAAATGTTTCCTGCGTAAGAGCTGCTTAATGTTGCCGCAGCAGCAATTTATTTTTGAAATACATTTTCAGTTTAATTTCTTTATTTCGCCGCTCGTAAAAAACCTTGCCGTTAAAGCAGAGAACTTTTGTTGATATTCTATATGGATGTATACAACAGCGGAATAGGAACATGTTCCCTGAAGGCTGTACTGGACAACAGCTTTACCATTTGAGTATCAGAGTAACTGTTTCACTGCCATTTGATGAACATTAGCAAAGTTACATTCAGCCGTCACTGCATGTTGGAACAAAATATTTCAGATTGTTTTCCGGATAACAAACAAAAACATTGGGATATTAATAAAACTTTAAAAGGCAAATGAAATGATGACTGATGGCCAGTAAAGGCAATGAGTGATACTACTTCCGTATTGAGTAGAAAACGGAGCATCACGTTTTCCATATAGGATTGGCATTTTATCTGGAATAAGTTGTGTTTTTGTAAAACAGCCAATGTAAAAAGACAGTGATTACACTAAAACAAAAAACTAAAATACTATGTAGTTATTGAATTGTATGTCTGTGTATGTCCTGTAGCTGTGTATATGACATCAAAACCTTTGAACCTTTTGAGATCAATTCGTTGACCATAGGCCTCTTCCTGTCTTTTGGCTAAGGAATTACTTTTTCTTGTTATGACAAATAATGACTTTTTGAGTTTATGAGAGGACCATATGTCACTTACCTTGCCAATGACCTTGGGGAAGGGAGCTCTCTGGTTCTCAGTTATGATCATAGGAGGGACCAGCAGGGATCTCTTGGAACGGGATGGGACCATGTTGCCGACACCCAGAATGTCCTAAAAGACAATGGAAGAGAACAATATTGTTGAACTTTGAAATAACAAATATTTTATATTTCATGCGTGTAAGCCTTTCCTTTCATTATTACATCTCTATGGCTTAAACAACATTTAACACACGCAGCAAGCAGTAAAGTTCGCATTTTGGTTAAAACATATATTTATTTTGAGTGATTCCCAATTTTGAGTAGCAGGAACTATATAAAAAGGAATACAAATATGAACTTGGGTTTAATCAGCCCATATGTCGAATAAGGGGATAGGAGCGATGCTGGATAACAAATCTTTAAAACAAAACAGGGGCAACGAAGCCAAAAACATTTGCAAAACTGAATAAATGAAAGATGACAAGGTTTGGGCAGAGCAACTGAGTTGTTCATGCAGAAAGAGCCAATCTGACATCTTAGTTTTGCTCTTGAGAGCACAATAGCATAATCTAATGTAATGTTCCACTCTCCTGCTGTAGTCAACAAGGATGTGGTTGTTACTGTATAATATAGCGAGAGATGTCTCGCTCTTTTCTTTACTTATAGATCACTTATACATTTAGGGCCCTTCTGTTTGGATGTTGACGGAAATGATGTCAGTCACTGAACAGGAAGCTGGAGTCCTGCCTGCTGACAAGGAGCTGATGACCTATGGGGGGGGCAGGCTGAAGGGTGTCTTTACACCTGGACACCAGCCGAGAGATATTAAATACACACACACCCACACACACACACACACACACACACACACACACACACACACACACACACCACACACACACACACACACACACACACACACACACACACCACACACACACACACACACACACACACACACACACACACACACACACACACACACACACACACACACATTAATTAAAAAACGTTTTCTTAAATCTCAATCTCTATATAGCAGCAATTCCATTCCAGTGTCTGTTGAATTCCAACACAGAGACATATTCTAGATTCAATCTATAGAAAAAATAAAACAAATGCATTTTACTCAAACACATACCTAGTAAAACCATAGAAACTGTTAATGCTGCAGTGGTCTCTTATTGTTATGTTTTTAAACTACGTAAGCAACAGTTTGCCTCTAATTTGGCAACAAAAAATACTTAGAGAAAGAAGCTAAGGTGTATGTGTTATGATTGAGATGTTACTTTTCATCAATTCACTTTTCCCTAATTTTCCAATAAAGCATCAATTAACAGTCAGTATGTTTCCTAGTGTACACTCTCAGCAGGGAACTTGTAAATCCAAAATCCCTCACCCAATGCAAAAGTGTTCTCCCCACAGGTGCCTTCTGTTTTTACTAAATGGGCCCAATAATTAAAACCATGTTGAAAACATATGCAGCGTGATGCATGGCTATGACACCCTAGTGATAAATCCCCTGAATAAGATATTAAATAATAATAACACAATAAACACTTGTACTTTCTCCAACTTTTCTCCCATTTTTGTTTTTCTGTAAAGTATTAGATAGCTTTAACTCTTTATGTCTCAGTATAAATAAAGCAATCATACTTTTTCCCAGCAGACATTTGACCAATTTTCCCTTAAATTATGTTTAATATTTTCGAAAGAAGAAATAAATTAAACCAGATGGAAGTGAAAACGGCAACCAATTCTGATTACAATGGATTATTCGACTAAACGAAAAAACATAAATGCTTGCTTGGACAACAAACTAAACGTTTTTGCACTCTTCATCACAATGCATTGTTGATTCATAGTTTCCCACAGGCAAAGAATGGGCCTCTTTGAGTTTCATTCTTTGTACTCCCACTCATGTCTAAAATGAGTATTGTTGTCAGCTGTAAACACATGCAGTCTTTTCTATTAAGTAGTAATGTGTAGAGCAGGGGTCTCCAACACGTCGATCGCGAGCTACCGGGCAGCTTTTCAGTAGCTCGCCGCTCGATTATCGATTATAGCGTAGTAACGTTGCTTCTTGATTTCTCGGCCGCGGCCGGACAATAAAGTGTTTTTATTTTTAGAATTGTTTCTGTCACACAAATATAAAATTGGTCCGTGACGCAGAGATCAAGGAGCAGACGTGACAGCGGCACAGCGACACCACACACGGAGCAGTCTGCTTTCTCCAGCAGCACCAGTCAGAACCAACAGCAGAATGACCCGCTCTGAATCAGGCCGCGTCGCTGCGGCTCAGAGACACACAGAGAGGGATTTGTGTAACATTACTCGTTATCGTAATGTCAGGTTTTTGGTGGATTTAATCAAGTCTTGGATTGCAGAATGTCCTCTTGCTATTTTCAGTTGATAAATACGTGTGTAAAGTTTGTGAAGGCAGGAGGAAAGCTTCCGCAATCACCGTCTCCTCTCGGTTCCTCCAAACCCCGCCCCCTCCTGAAAAATAACTACTAATAAGAGTGACAGGCTGATAGAAACTTTATTATTCACTGATTGAGATGATGAAGCTAACTTAATCTCATACATTCATGGGATTCATGTAACAGTAAGACAGAGAATGTAAGTGTGCACCCACATGCACTATTTTTGTTTTTATAATGCTGTTGTAAATACTCCTGTTGTCTGCTGTGTTCAGACTTAAGTCATGTGTGTGATGCCACATTCAGGACATTCAGTGTCCTTTTTTTAACAGAAGACCGTTGCTAGAAGCTGCAGCTAGACTGCAGAAGTATTAGTTTTTTGTTTTTGAGGATGGAAAAATGTCACACACAGATATAGGGAGGCTAGACCTATAGAATTGATTAATTATGGTTTATAATTTAATGTCAACACGAAGAAGAAGAAAAGATGGCTGCACTGTTCGGTGTCAATCCTGTGGAGATGGAGATGGAGGTTATAAATCTCCAAAATCATGTTCAGCTGAAGTCTCAGCAAAACTCACAACATTTCTGGAGCCTTGTATACGCCCAGACAACTATAAGAACATTCACCAAGCAGCACTGAACATGTCTGCTTTATTAGGCTCTACATCCCTTTGTGAAGCAGCTTTTTCCGGCATGAATGTCATGAAATCTAACTACAGAACAAGACCGACTGATGAACATGTAAATGACTCTATTAGAGTGAACCTAAGTGGGTACACTCCAGCATACACCTCTATGGTGGACTCCATGCAGCGCCAGTCATCTCACTAACTGTAAAAAAGAGTGAATGCACTTATTTTACACGTGCCATAAGATGCTTGCAAGGTGGTGATTAAGGCGATGTATTTACTATGTGGGCCATAATAAGAAGTGAAAACATTGTATTTTTCTCTTGGACATTTATGTGAATCTTCAGTGAAGTACTTACTATGTTGTCCATATTAATATGTGAGAAATTGTCGTTTTCTTGGACCTTGATGTGAAGTTAAGATTTTAGATAAGCTTTAGGTATTGATTTCACACAAAAGTAGCTTAATTCAACTGATGAGTGCTATGTGAATAAATGTAAGCGATGCGATGCAAGTAGCTCTTGGCCACTTTCATTTTTTCAAAGTAGCTCTCAGGTGGAGAAAGGTTGGAGACCCCTGTCCTAAGGGGTGTCAAACTCAATTTCTTCACGGGCCACATCAGCATTAAGGTTGCACTCAAAGGGCCGGTTGTAACTTTAAGACTATATAAATATATGTTTTATATTACATGATTGCCTCTGCATTGGATTATTAGCGGATAGGGTAATAACTTCATAATTAACTACATCTGAGAGCAGAGGTTTAGGGCAAATCATTTCAAATAATCGCAAGTCTCTTCAGTGCGCATGTCACAAAATGGAATGCATTGTGGGACATGTAGTTTATGGACATTGTGCTTCTGTAAAGTGTCATCATGAAACCGTATAATAAATGTATTATATTTTTTGCAAGCTCTTGCGGGTCAAATAAAATGAAGTCGGAGGCCGGATCTGGCCCCCGGGCCTTGAGTTTGACACCCCTGTCCTAAGGTCTTCTTTGAAAAAATGATGGTACCCAAAAGACATTGGGATATATGTGTCTCAAATTGTCTTTGCATAAATCAGTCGGAAAGCCAACCTCTATTGGTGAAGTGGTAAAATATTGGAAACCATTTAAATTGATATTTATTTTCTGATGAAAAATGCAAATGTGGTGTACACTGTACATCAAAATAAAATAACTAAATCTTTCTAGGTACATTTAACGTGGAAACATCAAACCACTGAGCCTATTATAACCACTCTTTGATGAGCACCACGAACAGCAATTGGAAGCTAAAAACAATCAATGTTGAGATTAAAAAGAGAAACTCTGCACCTTCAATTAAATGTATGTTCATGTTCGCTGCTAAGACAATGAGTACCTCTTTTGTTCTTTTCTTCTTTTATTATAAAAAACAATTACTAAAAATGTTTTTGACATTAAAAAGTTACTATGTTTAACACAAATCTTGTCGGCCCCATGCCACCACAGTCCTTGTCCACACAGAGCCAGCCACTTCCTAAACGTTGAGCACAATGACCGAACAATGAGAGAGAGAGAAAGAAAGAGCCCATCATTGAGCCCCGAGTACAGTTTCAATATAAAATGGAAAACACTGACCTCAGGTTTGTGTGCTTTAATTTGCAATGCAAATAGTCTCTTTTGTCCTTCATCTTTTATAGCCTACTGTACAACCATGTATTGACAATATGCACTGCACACAGGTATGGTTGTGAATGTGTGTGTGTGTGTGTGTGTGTGTGTGTGTGTGTGTGTGTGTGTGTGTGTGTGTGTGTGTGTGTGTGTGTGTGTGTGTGTGTGTGTGTGTGTGTGTGTGTGTGTGTGTGTGTGTGTGTGTGTGTGCGTGTGTGCAGGGGACTGTTTGTGTTTACTGTTCACACTCCTGGTCTCGGCTGACTCTCGCAGCGCTCTCACCCCTGTCAGAATGACAGAAAGAGAACAGGTAAGGGGGGAAAACTGAGCCATTTGTTTACAGCACAGTGGCGACACGCTGACATCGAGGGCAGCGGCTAACACTCCCACACCTAAACGCTTCACTCGTCCACCTCCACCAGCTGCATAGGTCAGAGGGAACACAATGTCACAGTAATCATAAACACAACCCGACCAGAACAAACCAAAGACACACTGAGCGGTCTCTAAAATGGCCACTCTTATCGAACCCACTGGGGGATGACCTTCCAAAGGTCAACATCTAAAAGTGGACCTGAAGCAGTTAAACAGAACACTGCACAAATCTGTGAGACATTAGAAGACCTGCTTTGTGTCTAAAGAGCAGGCAGTGGTGTGTGTACATACTATATGGAACCGGTTCATAAGCGAGATGATGGGACTTTTAAGCATTTCCTGTAAAAACCTGGAGTGTGAAACCCGGGAATGAGCGCCTCAATCCCATCAGGCACAGGTCTCAGCTGTGGGATATTTGTAAAGGAGGGTAAGAAGAGCTTGGGAGGCACCATGAAGTATTTTTAGCGGCTGGATGTGAGGACAGTTGACAGGGGTTAGGGCTGAGATAAATCGCTCTGTCAAATCCTCGTCTTCCCTGAGCTGAGATACAGTGGACATATAGAGGGAGGGATGGCGCTTTAAAACCTATTAATGTTCTGCAAGATGTCAGGACACACTCACAAAAATCTCCAGCTGGACACAGACATGTTTCCTGCTCGCTACGGGGTCTTCTGATAACAGGCAGCCTGCTTCCTTTCCTCTCACCTTCTTACCTGCCACTTTGCTGTTCTCCCACGTTCCTTTCTCTCACTTGGCGATAGCTTTCTTTCACACCTCCGACTGCAGTCTTGCATGCTGTGATGAATGGTGTTCTCACAGGTTGGTAAGAGACGAAAGCTATGAATGTTTAATGTCTCCTGTTCATAAATTACTGCTGCGCCATCCACCTTGATCCAGCTTGAATATTGCTCTTCTTTCTCTGTCTCTCAAATGATTATTAAGGCATTTCCGTGTACTGAGTTGCAAGTTTCATGAGAACAAAATGTAATCTCGTGAGGAAGATTAGAATATTTGAACATTCACAAAGGAGGGGGAAAATCCCCAGAATGTAACAATTGTATTACTGTTCTGCAAATTTGAGGAACTTGTAGTTAATTTGAATATTTCCATATCATGTCTTTCACAGGGGAAAAGTAGTTTTTTTTTGTTATTTCAGTCTTAAAACTTTAGTTTGGGGTTACTTTACATATAATAACATTAGCGTGTATAAATATGATGTTTTGCATGAATTAAACTGTACTGTTTTTCCATGCTTTAATGTTCAAAAAGGTCTTTATTTTCTTATACTACCTGTGCTGCAGCACCTCTTTTCGCCCTCTGTCTGAAACCAGAGCCCAGTCTGCTCTGATTGGTTAGCTGGCCGGCTCTGTTACTGTTAATTGGTCAATTGGTCTAGTTACTAAATGATATGTGTCAGAGACACTTGATTGGCAACTTCATTTATTTCTAATCATGTGGTATGTTTGTATGTTTGGCCAATGGGTACTTGATAATGAACAATGACATGTTATTGATTTATTCATTTAACTAAAGTAAAGGATCTATATAACTTTTTCAACACTGTGTGTACATGCATACACTGTATAATGTACTACCATAAGTGTCTGGTTGCGTGTGTGTGTGGCTGTGTGTGTGAGGCACGGACAGATGGAGCCTTTGTCATTGTCATCGCATGGCAGTAGAGTCACGTCCTTGTCTATTCTGCCAGTTTCACTCTCAATGCTATATTGAGAAGTGTCATTACTCATTCCTGACAATGTGTTGGAGACCTGGTGAGAGATGGACACTATCAAGGCCAGCAGCGGTGGTGACAGGGACGTACAGCTATGTCATGTGGAATAAACTCGTGGATATGCAGCCATGTCATGCAATCAGTCAGTTACACACACAGTGACAGCAGTTTGTATATGTGAAAAGTTCATATTACAAAAGCACACTATTCTGATGGCTGACCTTAAATGTTGGTGTCAACAGCACAATATGTCACACTGTGTTAGAGTATACTCAAGAAAGCATAAACACTTTTCATCTTAGTCAACAGAATGCAGCGAGAGACTGATGACTAATGCTTATTTCAAATATTCAATTAGCTGCATTAATTAACACTGTGCCAATGTGATTATGTGTACAATCGCACCTGCGACAGATAACGGTGCTGAGTGTGAAAGGAACAAAATCGAGACGCAACTGTTTCAAAACAAGCTCATTATAAAATGAAGTCATGTAAGCGCTTTGAGCACCAGGGAAAGGCTTTATAAATGTAATGTATTATTATTATTATAAGTGTTTATTACTATACATTTGTATTATATGGTTTAGGTATTAGAGCACATTGCAGTAGTGCATGCAGTGTCCTGTTCAAGTGTTCTACCGCAACTACTTATCCTTTCCTGTTCAAACATGTCTGTTTTTTGTGAATTGGGTAAGAAAGTATTGTTTGAATCTTGACCAGCATGCTTTGAGTTTATCAGCGCCACCACTGTATTAAATGTGCATTTATAAACCTTACATTTTCTCCCGACAGGTATAATATTTGAGATGTTTTAAGCATCAAGAAATGATTCAGGTCTTCTTGAATTTGTTATCCTCCACTGACCTGAAACAGTCATCAATCTGATGATCCACGTTTCCCTTGACGCAGTCAGACTTCTCTCTCATGTGAAGCAAGAAGGGAAGCTTTCAACTAAATCTAAGATACCTGAGCACCCTTTTCAGAATATATTTTGGTTTATCTTCTTAACTTGTCACCTCTTTTAAGGATTATTTTCCTAAAACGTAACCACACTAACTGTGTTATTAAACATGAATACTCCTCGAAGTCAAATGTATACATTCCAATGTATTGAAACGGACTTCATGGCCAAATGCCCTTTATAAGTTCAGAAGTTGATTGTAAAACTTGCCCAATTATTATTTTTAATTATTATTAGGAAATACTTGTAATATACTTTATACGTTTTGCTACATATACTTCTACTCCACTACATTTTGGAGGGAAATAATGTACTTTTTACTCAACAACAATTATTTAACACTCATAATCAATTGCTCTGTAGTACTGTACATATACATCACATTATAAGCTTTAATGATATGAGGCAGTGCTGTGCTACTAAGGTACCCAGAATGATTAAAAGTAACTAAGATTGGCTCAAGATTGAAAAAACAACAATAAATGCTGGACATGTATTTTTTGGAGGAAAACAAACTGAAAAACTATTATTCTATAAATATGATACTAGAAAAGGGCCTATATTGATACATGAAGTACATGTACTTCATGTATCAATAATGATTACACATAAAATGAATATGCTGTCGTATATATCTAATAAGTGACATGTCATGTATGGTGGTGCAAGAACAAAGTTGTAAGAGAAGATAACAAATTGAAAAATTATAAAAAGAAAAATGTCTCAAAACTATTTAACATTAAAGAGAATACTGACAAATATTTACAGTAAATATAAATATACCATAAAACAAAAATAAACTAAGTATAACAAATGTATCACAAACTGCAGTAAATTAGAGATGAACATTACATTTTGCTAATCATACTTCTGTACTTCTACTTAATTATCAATTGAGAACATTTATTTGTAATGCGGTAAGTGTTCCTACTTTTTCTCAAGTGAAGCATGTGGTATATTGTTATCACTGCACGCTTTATTGTGTAATTTATCATTTTAATATTTCACCTGGTGTGAAACAAAACCGTGTTAGAATTAGCACAGCCTTTTCTGAATTATAAACATCTATTTTTGAAGGTGAAGGTCTGTTTTTCTGCTCTTGTAAATCAACATGACATTAAGCCATGTGGCTCCTATAAAGCACTCAGTCCCATGCATACAAGCTTAGCAACATGTAAGTTTGCAGATAAATTAAGGAATTTGAGCAAAATATGGAGGAGCCGATGTTAAGGCAGACAGAGAATGGACAAAAGGCGGCAAACAGAATTAAGAAATGAGCTACAGAACAAGCTAAGGAGAGATAGCGTGAGTGGGATGGAGACAGAGAGAGGAAGATTATTGGAGTTGTTTGGTACAATGAGAGATGCTGTGCTGTGGATGCGAGCTGTCACTTCTTAGTCATATCCAGAAAGCCTTACTGAACATTGAAGCATTAGTAAGAAAACATCTATTTGCAATTGCAGACTGAGAATTTTGCTCAGGATGCAATATTACATTTCATTCAGTGTGCGAAAATGCATAAAACATAACAAAAGCAAAAATAAATAGGCTTTTGGACTCGGATTATTTTGCCTCTTATCAGTTGTTGCATGTGAATGGTGCCTGGCAAAGCCTCCCTGAAGGTAAGATCATATTCTGCATAACTGTTGTTCTGCACGACACAGCCAAAATAACACGGAATAATACACAAACAAGTCCATGTCTTGGAGCGCGCATTTCGTAAATTGAAATGCATTCTTCCATTAATTCACATATTGATCGGTTGCAGAAAAAAAGCAATAGAAGGGGAATACATTACGCTTTCAATTCAGGGTTTTGCTTATAATAGGAATCATGCATGAGTCGCCTCGCTCCCTCTGGGGCTGTGTTACAACAAACTAACAGCGGAATTAAAAACGGATTTTCTCCACCTTCGCTCACAGCACTTATCAATTATCAACAGCCAATATTTCTTGCCACGATAACATTAGTTATGCCAATAAATTCACCATGGAATATTTCCGCTCTGCATTAGAGAGGAAACAAAGAGAGCTTTGGGCAAATACAACATCTAATTTTGACAGGCGCAAAATAAAGAGATTGTATTTCTTAAACACAAAAAAAAATGAAACTACTCTGCGGTGCAATAATTGAAAAACAGGAAAGAGGCACCAAGGCAGCTTGACTACCATGATCTCAGATGAGAGATGTAAAGCTCAGCGTCCCAACAGAGTCATTCCACAAGTCAAACCCCTGGCTTATTGAAACAAGCTTTTTAATATGCCATGAGTTAGTTACAGATTCTTTAGAAGCGGCTGCCGCTCTGAACTCGTGTTTGATGGGCCACTTGAGACGGCGCAGAGGCGTGGGGTGGGGGGTTGTGGTGGGGGGCTAGAGGATATGGACAGAGAAAGGGACAATACATTTTTTGATGATATGGGTCCCAGAGCGTGAGGAGATTAATTGATAGTGACATAATGAGCTTCTAACCACCCTGCTTCACTAGAGGACTCCTCCTCTCTCATATTATTCTTTTTTGTTTTAGGATGTCTTCCTCTCTGCCCGGCTCCTCCGACAATCTTTTTTTTCATCTTTGTTTATCTTGCTATCATTTGCCTAATTCATGCACTTTGTGACTGTGTGTGCTCACTAATTAAAAGTTAAGTAAATATGCTTTGGGAGAGACAGAGACATTAAAGCATTTGTCCACAGGACAGATCTAATACTTAATCATTTCCCCTGAGAGAGTTTGATGGCATCTCACATTTAAGGAAAGACAAAATGGTTTAAATTGGGTTTAACTTTGATTCAAACAATTGTACAAATACTTAGAGCTTTACTAGGGGTAATTGTATTAGGGTTAACTTTAAAAACCTCTGTTACTAGGGTTTATTCTGAAATGTGACTGTAACAAGTGCATTACAAAAGGCCTGAAGGCTCAACTGATTGTTTGAAGTGACAGAGTTTCTGTTGCTCATCAGCTGCAGAGAGTTAAGTCATTAAAGGGGCTTGGGCCCACAGCTGTGACAACTCAGCCATCAGGACTGGTGTCCAATTTAGGCAGCACCTTCCTGGAGCGTCAGCTTCAGACTGACAAAGACAATAGAGTCCTGCGGGAGTCACGAGGGAGACAAAGAGGATGCAAATCCTACTTTGACTGAGCTAAGTATCGCTGGTGTTTTTTATCCCCTCATGCTAAAAACATGTGTATTTTCTCCATTCCTGTTCATGTGTCCTCTCGCAATTATTGCTGGCCCCGTGCATCTCCTAATCGTTATAACTGGCCTGCTCTCGTCTATCCCACATGCTCCACTGATCTTATTCAAGTTTGTATCTTCTTAGTCGAATGCACTTATTGTAAGTAGCTTTGGAGAAAAGCGTCAGCTAAATGCAATGTAATGTAATGTTAATATGTTCTAACTATCATTGAATTTATGTTGTTGCAGAGTAACATGATGTCCAATCTCCTGAAGATAACAACTAGGGATTTGTTTCTGTCCTTATTAGTACAACTATTGAATCTTGCTTGCAGTTAGTCTATAGCCATTTTTCCATTTGTCCTAATCTTCCGCAATCTCAACCATGATTTCCGCCAACGCTGTCGCTACTGATTTAAATGTTAATAATAAGCAAACATAATACCTACGTTTTAAAGAACCATCATTTCCCTTCAGAGAGTGACTACACGTTTGAATGCTTGATATATTATTACTTTAATATAATGTCTTTATAATAATTTGGAAATAGTTTTTGTAAAAAGACAGAGCGTCATCCTTTCTAGTGTCTCTGTTAGACGGCATAGCAGTGATTTGAACTAAACACTAACATCAGCATGCTAACATGCAACAGACAATGCAAACAAGGTGGTATTAAGCAGGTAAAAGTGCTCATTTACTGGCTTAATCAGAGGACAAACGTTTGCTAATTGGCAACACTGTAGGTACAGCTGAGGATATTGGGAATATCATGTAATCCAACAAGTCCTCCAACTCATACGACCAACTGGGTCGATTGTTTAAGCCCTTATTACGACCAAATATGTTGTTTGTTCAAGCGCTTAATACGACCTATAATTACGTTTTAAAATTGTCGGCCTCTAGTGCTCCCGTTGAATGCAAACGTTACAGAGGGTTGTTTATTCACAAATAACCCTCTCTGTAAAATCCTAAATTGTAGGATAGTTCGGCCATCAAAACGCTGTTTGATTAGATTTCTAGCGAGAAGTATATATTGTACTTTTAGAATCCACGTCCAGTCGATATGTAGGATCTATAGTTTGATAGATATTACGAAGATGATTTGAGGTTTCGTCAGGAGAACGTGTATATGCGGCAAGCTTCCATGTAAAGTTACGGGTTGAAAACAGTATTTCCGGTCTCAACGTTTTCATAATGAAACCAATGATCAAATGATTTAACAGTGATATCTGCACTACTCATCCACTAAAAAACATCAGTTTATCCTAGTTAATTATACGACATTAGTTGGTTTAAATTGTGTACAATGCTTTTGTGTTTTTCCCATACGTTTTTCTCTTTCGATTCTGAGAGACACATTTATTTTTTCAGAGGTTTTGATAGGCTAAAATCACGCCGCAATGCACGTCGGGATATAGGATCTGTGCACAAAATGGTGTCTATCAACTTCTGGCGGCTGGGTGTGCGGCTGAGTACTTCCGGTTTGAGTACAGATTGTTGACAGCTTGACAGTTTGTCACACCGAGAGCAAGAATGAGCGGATTTCGGGGTAAAGAAAAGCGATTGGCCTTCCAGCGTGTAAGAAAGTCGGCACTACATTGCTGTGTGCCCCTTTGTACAAATTCGTCCCGTTATCAGAATCAGAATACCTTTATTAGTCCCACAGAGGGGAAATTTGCAGCGTTGAAGCAGGAAAGAGCCAAAGACAGCTTAGTGTGTAAGCGTTCTGCTGTCCTGATGTCAATGGGGAGCTCATTCCACCATTTTGGAGCCAGGATAGCAAACCCACGTGTTTTTGCTGATGGGAACTTGGGTCCCCCTCGCAGCGAGGGTGCCGCGAGTCGTTTGGCTGATGCAGAGCGTACAGCACGCGCTGGGGTGTACAGTTTAACCATGTCCTGGATGTAGGACGGGCCAGATCCATTCGCAGCATGGTACGCAAGTACCATTGTCTTGCAGTGGATTCTAGCAGTTACCGGAAGCCAGTGGAGAGAGCGGAGGAGCGGCATGGTGTGGGAAAATGTAGGAAGGTTGAAGACCAGACGAGCCGCTGCATTCTGAATGAGCTGCAGAGGTCGGATGGCACATGCAGGTAGACCAGCCAGGAGGGAGTTGCAGTAGTCTAGGCGTGAGGTGACGAGAGCCTGGACCAGAACCTGCGTCACTTTCTGGGTCAGCTGGGGACGTATCTTCCTGATGTTGTAAAGCGTGTATCTGCAGCAACGGGTTGTAGCAGCGATGTTTGCAGTGAAGGACAGGTTGTTATCGAGGATCACACCCAGATTCCTTGCAGTCTGAGTCGGGGAAACAACAGAGGTGCCGATGTTGATAGTCAGGTCAAGAGTGGGACAATCTTTTCCCGGAAGGAAAAGCACTTCAGTTTTGTCAATGTTGAGCTTGAGATGGTGAGCGGACATCCACTGAGAGATGTCAGATAAACAAGCAGAGATGCGTGCAACGACCTGGGTCTCAGAGCGGGGAAAGGACAGAATTAATTGGGTGTCGTCAGCGTAGCAGTGGTATGAAAAACCATGCAGGCTAATGACAGATCCGATCGAGTTTGTGTACAGGGAGAAGAGGAGGGGACCAAGAACAGAGCCCTGAGGGACCCCTGTAGTTAATTGACAAGGGTCGGACTCGGACCCTCTCCAAGTTACCCTGTAGGTACAGTCTTTGAGGTATGAGGTGAGGAGGGAAAGTGCAGAGCCTGAAACTCCAAGTTCTTGGAGAGTGCGAAGGAGGATCTGATGGTTCACCGTGTCGAATGCAGCAGACGGGTCCAACAGGATGATGACAGAGGAGAGGGAGGCTGCTTTAGCAGTGTGCAATTCCTCAGTGACAACAATGAGGGCAGTTTCTGTGGAGTGACCTGCCTTGAAACTAGACTGGTGCGGATCCAGAAGGTTGTTCTGATGGAGATAACAGGAGTTGTTTAAAGACAGCGCGTTCAAGTGTTTTAGACAGGAACGGGAGGAGAGAGACAGGCCTGTAGTTTATAACATCAGACGGGTCGAGAGTGGGTTTCTTTAGGAGAGGGTTTACTCTTGCCTCCTTGAGACTGTTTGGAAAGTGACCAGAAGTTAGAGAAGTGTTGATGAAATGGGTGAGAAAGGGTAGAATATCAGGAGCGATAGTCTGAAGGAGGTTTGAAGGGATATGGTCGAGAGGGCGGGCAGAGGTAATGAGGGGAAAAGGAGGTTAGTGTGCGGGTAGAAGGAGGGTCTGGTGACCCATCGGTGAGTAAAGGTGAGTCAGAAAAAGAAGAGCGAATATCATCAACCTTTTTTTCAAAGTGGTTAACAAAGTCGCTTGACAGAAGTGAGGAGGGGGGAAGGGCTTTGGGAGGGTCCAAGAGGGTGGAGAAGATGGAAAATAGTTTTTTAGGATTGGAATAGGAAGATCGGATCTTATCTTGAAAGAAAGTGCTTTTTGCCTGAGAGATCGAAGAAGAGAAAGAGGAGAGGAGAGCCTGATAGGTTAGGAGGTCATCGCGGTGTTTGGATTTCCACCGTTTCCGCTCTGCTGCCCTAAGGACGGTTCTATTAGCATGCAGTGCGTCATTTTGCCAGGGAGCAGGAGGGGACTGACGAGCCTGCCGAGATGTGAGAGGACAGAGAGAGACCAGAGAGGATGAGAGAGTAGAGAGGAGAGTTTCTGCAGCAGAGTTTGGAGGCAGGAGTTGGAACGAGTCAGAGGAAGGGAGGGCTGAGAGCACCGATGAGGCAAAGGTAGAGGGGGAGAGGGAACGGAGGTTACGGCGGACAGGTGCAGGATGAGAAGAGATTAGTTTGTTATGTTTGGAAAGGGGTAGAGAGAATGAGATGAAGAAGTGATCGGATGTGTGGAGCGGGTTTACAGAGTGGTTAGAAGTAGCGCAGTTCCTTGAGAATATGAGATCAAGGACATTGCCAGCTTTATGAGTTGGTGGGGACGGAGACAGTGAGAAAGCAAAGGCGGTTAACAGAGATGTTAGTTCGTCTATCTTCCCCGTCTGGAGGTTGAAGTCTCCGAGAAGTACAGCGGGAGGGCAAGTTTCAGGGATGTGTGAGAGGAGATGATCTAATTCCTCCAAGAAGTCCCCCAAGGCGCCTGGTGGACGGTAGAGAACAACAATGGTTAATTGTATAGGATGGGTGTGTGACGGCATGGAATTCAAAGGTGGAAGGAGTGAAGTTAGGTAGCTTGAAGAGGGAAAAGCTCCATGTGGGAGAGAGCAGGAGACCAGTGGCACCTCCTCTGCCAGTGGGTCTGGGTGTATGGGAGAAGGAATATGCTGTGGAGAGAGCTGCTGGGGTGGATGTGTTGAATGGTGTAATCCAGGTCTCAGTGAGAGCAAGGAAATCCAGGGACTGCAGGGAGGCGTAGCCAGAGATGAAGTCAGCCTTAGGAACAGCTGACTGACAGTTCCACAGGCCGCCTGAAACTAGATGTTTGATCTCAGTGGAGCACGTAGGATAGACGAGAGCGGGCCGGTTATAGCGATTAGGAGATACACGGGGCCAGTGATAATTGCGAGAAGACACATGAACAGGAATGGAGAAAATACACATGATTATAGCATGAGGGGCTAGAAAGCTAAAGAAAATAAAAATAAAACACCAGCGATACTTAGCTCAATCAAGGTAGGATTTGCCTCCTCTTTGCCACCCTCGTGACTCCCGCAGGACTCCAATGTCTTTGTCCGTCTTACTCCCGCAGGACTCCAATGTCTGACGCTGACGCTTAAAGAAAGAGCTACCTAAATGGACACCTGATTTCTGAGTTCACACAGCTGTGGTGCCACACCCCTCTAATTAGTTAACTCTCTACAGCTGATGGGCGACAGCTGAGAGGCCGTGCCTATTGTAATGCAGGCTAAATTCTCTCAAAAGCGCCATTTTTAGCTACAATAACTACAGAACAATTATACAGAGTAGAATAACTGAAATAGAGAAGTCTATTAAAACAAGGATAGTACTTACAGTGGCTGCTGCGTCAATAGGTATAAACATAAGCTTCACATCGAGAGACTGAAACTGTATTTTCCTTTACTGTTCTGTTTTAATTTCACAATAAAGTGAATAGTCATATGTTTGATATTATTATGTTTTATTAACTAGACCACTGGTCTAAACCGCACCTCCTAGTGGTTAAAGCACGTTATTGAATTTAGTTGTTGAATAAGTTATATTTGATGAAAACATTTAAATATTAAGAGTAGCCTACATGCAAATAGGGGTCAATGATAGAAATATAGAATGGAACATATCAAGAAGATACTGTAGTGATCTCTACAATAAAACAGTTTAGTGCAGGACGTCCAAAGATATTAACAGGAGGATGTGCAAAACAGACAAACTGATAAGGCTGAATTGTACTCAGGTGTAACTAAAGTATGATTTAAGGGTTGTTTATATTTCACATCATTAATCAGAATCTGCAAAATAACACAAATAAATGTAGAGTAAAAATACCAGGTTAACCTCTGAATTGTAGTGGAGTAGAACAAAGTAGTACATGCTGCTGTAACAAAAACATTTTCCAACTTGGGATCAATAAAGTATCTTATCTTAAGATGATCGATGGCTACTGCCATATTTGCTAAATGTGCATCTGCACCTTGACAAGTGCATGTTTCAGGCTTATCAATTAACAGGAGGGGTCACAGACATAAGACCAGCTGTTAAATAAAGCTCTTCTGACCTTAGCTGTCTTGTGGGTATATTAATGCTGCCCATTATGGACACAAGCAATTTTCACCCATGTATTAATTATGTTTTAAATTTGATGACACCAATGTGTTTCGTATCCCCTAAACCTCCAGGGATGTATACAGTTTAATACTGGCAACTTCTAATTGTGGGAAATACGAAAACGTCTTTTAAAACTACAATTCCCAGTAGAGACGTGCCATAGAACATGTTGCGAAACACACAATAGCCAGCATGTGTAATTCTGGGGGAGGGCTGGGCTGGACCGGGCTGGACCCGTCCAAGTCCAGTTTTGGATAGTCTGGCGTGGTTCCATTCCATTTCAAAGAGCTGTTTGACACTCGGCGTAACCTTGTCGCACTGCCACTCCAACATCCAATCACAGAGCTTGAGGGCTAATCACGGGTTTGTAAAGCAAGGCGGATGTTGTAGTCCCAAACGATAGCTGGGGATTCTGGGTAGTGTAGTGTCTTCGGAAACTCTGAAGTGTCTAAACTCCGAAAAAACAATTTGTTTCTCCGAATCGAAGGTTAAAAACACAAAAGCATTGTACACAATTTAAACCAATCAATATTGTGTAATTAACAAGGATAAACTGATGTTTTTTAGTGGATGAGTAATGGAGATATCACTGTGTAATCATTTGACAGTGTGGAGAATACTTCCGGTGTTATTATGAAAACTTCGAGACCGGAAATACTGTTTTCACCCATGTTAACTTTACATGGAAGCTGCCGCATATACAGTACACGTTCTCCTGGCGAGACCTCAAATAATCTTCGTATATCTATCAAACTGTAGATCCTACACATCCACTGGTCATTATAAATTATTATTATAATAATAATTATTATTATTATAAAAGTACAATATACACTTCTCGCTAGAAATCTAATAAAAAAGCATTTTAATGGCCAAACTATTCCACAATTTAGGATTTTCCAGAGAGGGTTATTTGTGAATAAACGACCCTCCGGAGCGTTTGCAATCGACAGGAGCATGTTGTTTGTTACACGATCACTAGAGGTGCTACACTTTAAAACGTGACTCTGGGTCGTATTTAGCTGCTGAACAATCGACCTATATGGTCGTTTTTTGTAGGAGGACAGGCTGATGTAATCATAAGGCAAAGTATTTGACAAAACTTTAACCTCATGGTGGTGCTAAATGAAAAGTCAGAGGATCAGAATACATACTATGGTGGCCATGAATGTGCCATTTCTTCAAAAAGTTGCTGATAAATGATCAATGTCAACCTTATCTAAAGCAGGGATGTCACACCAATTTAATCTCAAGTGGGCTAAAACTATACTGCATGATAATAACTGATGAATAACAACTCAACACCATTTATTTTCAATTTCTTCAAAGAATACTTTTGTTTCCAATAGTTGGATATAAGCATGTTGGATCTGTAATAGCATAGCCCAACACACTCTCACTCCCTAAGCGTCCAATAGCGACGTTTGGTCAGTGTCCGTGGCGTCCAATTGTGACGCTCCTAGGCTCCTTCAGCGTCATAAAGAGACGCAAATAGCTTTCAACTGATTGCAATGTATTCCCATCTGCGTCGGGATTTGACGCTCATGGAAGCACGGCATTCGTTTATGTCGGCTGCCCTTAAAGGCAATGTGAGCGTCCATTCCCAGGAGTAAAGGATGGCAGAAGACACTACACTACCCAGAATCCCCAGCTATCGTTTGGACTACACCATGTGCTCTTGACAAACCCTGTGATAGTCCTCAAGCTCTGTGATTGGAGAGTGTGCTCCGAGGGTTAAGCCGATTCTCGAACAGCACTTGAAATGGGATAGAACCACGGCAGACTGTCCAAAACTGGATTTGAACGGGTCCACCGCGTCCCCCCTCCCCCACCCCGTCCCCAGAACTACACATGCTGGCTATTCTGTTTCGCAACATGTTCTCTATGGCACCTCTCTACTGGGAGTTGTAGTTTTAAAAGACGTTTTCGTATTTCCCATAATAAGAAGTTGCCAGTATTAAACTGTGTACATCCCTGGAGGTTTAGGGGAAAGGAAACACTCACATTTAAAACATATAATTAATAAATGGGTGAAAATTGCTTGTGCCCATTATGCGCAGTATTACTATATATACCCACATGCCAGCTAAGGTCAGAAGAGCGTTATTTAACAGCTGGTCTTATGTGTGTGACCCCTGTGATAACATTACATTAATTGATAAGCCTGAAACATGCACTTGTCAAGGTTCAGAGGCACATTGTGCAAATATGGCAGTAGCCATCGATCAGCTTAAGATAAGATATACTTTATTGATCCCAAGTTGGAACATTTGCGTTACATCAGCATGTGTAACAGTTAAATCTGCAGTTGTGTTTATTTGAAAATCATTTAGTATAATCACATAAATTCTGTGTTTTATATTCAACAATTCTGTGTTCTTTATTTATTGATTGTTCAATACCTGACAAGGCCGGAGATGAAATATCTACATACATCTATAAGAGTATAATACATTATGTATAATATCAGTTAAAATAAGTGCTTCAACATAGTTAACATTGCTGGAGGTATGCACAAATATTGATAGATGTCTTGTAATGCACTGTTGAGAAACCTGCGACCCAAGTTTTTCATTCAGTGCAGAACTACACCACAGTTGTGTAGGCCTATATAATATGTCAATAAACCTTAGAAAATCTTGAAATCTTGAAAGGGATGTGCAAAATAGTCATTACATGCAGTCTTTAATTAACAATTAGTAGAGAATAACGAGTAATGAATATACTTTATAGGGATCGTATTAATATCTAATAATAAAAATATTGAAATTCAATAACATGCTTTAACCACCAGGTGTCCCTTTATATCAGCTGTGCACCTTTATGGTGTAAATACAGCCTATCTACCAATTGGATCAAATATAAAAGTGAGCCGAATTAGTGTTGATACTGCAAGGAGACGCATTGTGTGAAAAGAAATGTAAGATGTTGTTTAATGGCTGATATATTTATGATCCACGTCACGTTTTCAGTTCCTCATGTTTGTCTTCTCATCAGGGCTCTATAAATACAGAACTACGGCAGATATGTAATATGTAATGCAGCCGAACCGTGTATTACAATGCCGTTATGTGATGACTTTCAAAGAGAAAAGCAAGCACACTCGGAATAAGGTATTATTATTATTTCGGTCTGTTTCCGGTATTTGTTAATGACGGTGTGCTCTGAGATGTGAGACTGGAATTGCACAGGGGAAATAACGTAGGCTATCTTTAGATGCGGATTTTGTTAAACTAATATGTTTAGGCTGTGGACCAACACTATACATTGACGGGGAAGGGGGTAGCAATAAAGATAACACCATTAAACAGTTACACAACATAACAGAAATAATATCGATAGCAGCGTCCCTAGCAACCACCTTGGTAACAATGAAAACGTCGCGATTTCCTGAAGTAATCTTCGCAATAACTAGCAAACTAAAGATCATGTACATCCACTGCACACATAATCTGAAATAAAAACTCATATTTCTCGCATCAAATGACATCAAAACGCATTTTAATGGCCAAACTAACTTTAAAATAGGCATTTTACACCTAGAATAAAACGAAGTTCGGCCATGTTTTCTTTTTCTGCAGGGAGACATTTGAAGATCACGTGACATAGGAATGAATGGTGAAAAAAACGGGGTTTGTCAAACAGAGCACATGGTGTAGGCCAAACGATAGCTGGGGATTCTGGGTAGTGTAGTGTCTTCTGCCATCCTTTACTCAGAAAACATATTTGTTTCTCCGAATCGAAGGGGAAAAATACAAAAGCATTGCACACAATTTAAACCAATCAATGTTGTGTAATTAACAAGGATAATCTGGTGTTTTTTAGTCGATGAGTAGTGCAGATATCACTGTAAAATCAATCGACAGTAAGAGGAGTACTTACTTCCGGGTGTAAAATTCTCCGTTATCCAATGGGAATGGATGCTCACATTGCCTTTAAGGGCAGCCGGCATAAACGAATGCCGTGCTTCCATGAGCGTCAAATCCCGACGCAGATGGGAATACATTGCAATCAGTTGAAAGCTATTTCCGTCCCTTTATGACGCTGAAGGAGCCTAGGAGCGTCACAATTGGACGCCATGGACACTGACCAAACGTCGCTATTGGACGCTTAGGGAGTGAGAGTGTGTTGCATAGCCAGCATATTGCCTACTACTCTCATCTGGACAGGACAACACCCAGTGGACAAAGGTTAGCAGTAGGGGTGTTGAAAATAATCGTTTCTACGATGAATTGCGATGCGGACGTGGACGATTCGGTCTCGATGCAGTGACGGAAGATAATCGGTTATAGAGTAGTAACGTTGCTTCCTGATTTTCCGGCCGCGGCTTTACTATAACGTTTTTTCTGTCACTTTAATATCAAATCGGTCGGTGACGCAGAGATCAGGGAACATACGTGACAGCGGCACAGCAACACGGAGCAGTCTGCTTTATCCACCAACACAAGAACACCAGTCCAGAACCGACAACAGCAGGACCCGCTCTGAATCACTCCGTGCATGTCGCTGCGGCTCAGAGACACAGGGAGGGATTTATGTTTTTCAAAAATAATCGCGTTACAATCATGTCAGGTTTTTGGTGGATTTAATTAAGTCTTGGATTGCAAAGTATGAATGTCCTCTAGCAATTTGCAGACGATATATAGGCCTACGTGTGTAAAGTTTGTGAAGGCAGGAGGAAAAAAGCTTCCGCGATCACCGTCTCCTCTCCGTTACTCCAAGCCCCGCCCCCTCCCTGAAAATAATGAGTGACAGGCTGATAGTGACCCGATAGAAACGTTGTTATTCACTTAATCACTGAGATATAATGAAGCTAATTTAATCTCATACATTCATGGGATTTATGTAACAGTAAGACAGAGAATGTAAGTGTGCACCCACATGCAGTATTTTTGTTTGTATATGCTGTTGTAAATACTCCTGTTGTCTGCTGTGTTCAGACTCAAGTCCTGTGTGTGATGCCACATTCAGGACATTGAGAATGGAACAACTTCACACACGGAGGCTAGACCTATACAATTAATTTATTTTGGTTTATAAATTAACGTCAAGACATTTATGTAATTGATTTCTGAAGCACTTTCTAAATAATAAAAAGAGAGTTCATATGTATTTACTGCATGTATGCATTGATGAAAAATAAGCCATGTGCAGTAATATAGAAAATTGAGGATGCAACGCATTGGTATGAATCGTGATGCACCGTGATGCACCGGGATATCGAACCGAATCGAATCGTTGACAGGATAATCGTAATCGAATCGAATCGTGAGACCAGTGAAGATGCACAGCCCTAGTTAGCAGTGCATTTAACTGAAAAATGGAAACAAGTACTTATTTTCAAACCTTGCAAAGACATCCTATTGCACCCATTGACAGGCCAGTTCTGGCCCTTAGGGCGTAAATATACACCCCTGCTCTAGAACTCGTCAAGGGGCGTCTGTAAAGTCACAAGGGTTCATCTCCTGAGGACCACGAATGTCTGTTTAAGTTAATGGACATATCTTTAACAATTTGAGAGATATATGAACCAAGACGTGGACAGATGCTTCTTGCTTTGACTAAATGCACAAAATAAAGGCTTGTGAAAGTAATTTACAAACAAAAATTGTCTCATGGAAATCAAACACACACTCACTCACTCACTCACACACACAGAGGTCAACTGTTTCACTGTAAACTTCACTTCCCTCATATCATTTGCCAAAAGACTAATTCACTTATATCTTCAATGACTTGCCAAGGTAGCTCCCATGGACTGGCTAACCAAATAATTGATGGTGATAGGCACCAACAAATGAGAGCCACTTCCTGCTGTATGCTGGATGGAAACATTCATTAAGCTCTGGGCTTGAGGACTTGAAGCAGCAGGACACCGAGCACTGCAGCAGGATGACAGATGATCTCCCAGAAAATGAGAGAAACACAAACTGGAAACTTTTCCTAATCAACTTAGAGCATTTTGACTCAACGGAGGGGGGACTGATGTATATGGGGGATATGAATGAGGGACAATGGTGTTTGTTCAGGTGCACAGAGTTTTATATAGCACAATTTGCTGGCTTACAGAAATACATTGCTGTAGATTACACAAACAAAAGGACACATTTGCTGGGAAACAAAGCTCAGTGTTGGGGTGCAGGCTTAATGGACAAATTCCCACATAATTGGAAGTGGCCAGTGTAATGTTTCATGTTTATGTTGCCCTGTAGAAGGGTTTCCTTCCCTGCTCCTTTCCTTATGACCTCACGCATGAATAATGACTAAAAAACACAATAAATGGCTCCGCATTTGGTATTTTTCCAAGTTTAAGTGGACCCGATTTATTTTTAAAGTCAAACTAATGACTGGCTTGGAGCACGGGTAAAATGTGAAACCCACAGTGGACCCTTTATAAAAGTCTTTCACTTTCCCTTGGACACTCCTTAAGTGTTAAGGGCCTTTCCGACAGATAAACATCCTTAAGTGTCAGTAATCTGGATCAATATATTTAGACTGTCTACCATAAATCATCGACCTGCAGATTTAGTGCTGGGCTCGGTTGTTTTTTTGCCATATGCACAAGCTCACACATCTCTGGTGATGGGGGGGGGGGGGGGGTATTCGGTATTCTCACTGTAGCATGGCAGAGCACAGCAGCATCTGTTCTCCTCGCCTCCTCCAGCGGCATTCACGTGATCCTCTTTAGTAAATCAAAACTCATTATTTTAAACTTCTTATATGGTTCTCTTGGTGGATGTAACATCAATCACCTTCTCTGTGCTCTACCCTGTGGTGTTTTACTAAGGCTGTAAAACCTCCACGTGTTTTGAAATAGACTGTTTTAACTTAAAATGACACAATATCACGGTCATATGCATTTTAGGTTACTTTTCACTTCATTCTTAATGTGATTTTGGTTTTTAAAATTATAGTATGGGTGTTTCCCATCTGCCTTACAGTATATGGCTTCTCTGAGGTGTTGCAATTATGGTAATTGTGGATAATTAAGGTTATGAGCGAGCCTGAAATTATTGGTGATAAGAATTCATCAAAATGTACATAAACATGACTGACACCAGATGCCTCTAAATGTGTTGTGTTTTATTTGCTTTAACGATCAGTAATGTATGAAAGTGATGTGGATTACCCTCCAGTGCCCGTGATCACATCTCTGAGCACGCTTTCCCTGCTTACCAAACCATATTGTTATACATAAAGGCTTATAAGACTTTGCTGAAGGATAAAGGAGTGAGGACATTTGCACACATTGCCTACAGTTCCTCAATCGTATTCATCTGTCTGCCACAACGCCGGTGTGTGAGGGTGGTGGTGTATGTTGGTGTTCTAAACACTGGAGTGTAATCAGTGAATTCAGCAAAAATAACAACCTGACTAGAACCTTCCTTACAGATTAATTATGAATACCTAACCCGACACTCAAACTACAATGTGTATTCATACAAATAACCTCCAGGTAAATGAAAGGAACAGGAAATGGATAACTTAACACATATGTCTTTAACAACATAGCAGTCTAACAGTTAAAAGAACAGTCTACTTGCTTCTTCTCTATCAGTATGCAGGTTATGTTTACCTGGGTAATGTCCTTTCACAATGAGAGACAGCTGAGTGCGTGACACATGGGATTTCTGCTGTGGTGATAATAATTGTGTCCTTAATGAGCACACTTCTGATAATGTTCAGCTACCACTGGCAGCCAGTTAGCTTAGCTCAGAGTAAAGATGGGGGGGAAAAAGCAAAAAATAGTCTAGGTCTATCCAGGGATTATAAAATCCACCCACTAGCCCTTCTAAAGACCGCTTATTAACTTAACCAAATATTTTATTCAGCATTGTTACAGGCCGGACTGTTAAATTCTTCCTTGGCTGGGCGCAGATGCTTCTCTTGGTTGAGTGTCTCCCAGTGGAGGCTCCAGGAAGTTACTGCCTCTGGCAAATATATAGTCCGGCAGCTAATGTGTAATTAGTGAGTATTGGGACCATTTTGTTGCCTTTGGACCAAGTTAAGTTTACCTTTTGCAGCATCAACCTTGTAACTTAAATCCTGGCAAGAAAACCAAGTGTATTCCCCTTAAATATCAAACGAGAGAGCAGCTCATGAATCCACTTATTCCCCACGGGGACATAGTTATTTAATCAGAGCTATATTGTGTCTGGTTAAACTACATTACAGTAACCTTTTCAATTTTGATGATGTGTAAATAAAGAAAACACACACGCATAAAATCACACCCACAGCAATTTGTACTAACCCTGAGAGTGTGCGGCGGCTGAACTGGCAGTCCAGTGACGTCCACCTGTGCCACGTCGTCTGCATGTGCACTCAGCCCATGGATGGACAGGATAGGCCGGCTGTACAGGACATCTCGCTGAGGGACCAGATTCAGGTCTTCATTGACGTGGAAGTTGGGGTCCGACACCTCAAACTTCACGTCTTCATTCCCCGCGCAGTCATCAAACTCGACTGAAAGAAACACACGGAAAGGGTAGGTGTTATGTCTTCATTCATTTCACTCACAAATTACAAACCGAAATGTCAAACCACAAGTCACCGAGGTATTCGCTGCACCGTAAAGAAGAGAACTTAAAGAGGTTGCCAACTAAAAAAGCTGATATAAATAGATGCCCTGAAGATAAACACACACCCTGAGGAAAGAGGAGGATGTTCTGAAAGGCTCTGTCAGCTAAGCTACAATACAAGTCAGTGATCTCTATTCTCAAAAGCCTGCTGCAATATTTATGACCCATTGCACGCATTGTAGACGTATTAATGTGTCTGACTCCCTTTTGCACGGCTGTACAGAGAGTGCAATGGAATGCAGTGGCAAGAGGAGAAAGGATGTAAGGTGCAGGAGGAGAAGAGTGTCACCTTAAAGTCAGATGCATGTGGCACGTGCACGTGTGAGCTCGTATTGTCTGACTAAAGGAGATACCGCCAATGACTCTAGCGAGCTTTATCCCTGCTAATCATGTTCATCCGCTCTTTATCTCTCTCACACACTTCCTTTGGTCTCGTGACACTATCCCCATGTCCTCCCCCACCCTCAGGCCTGACGATCCTCCCCTCCCTCATCCTTCACCTCCTCTTTACCTCGGCCTCCCGTGAAGCTTCCTGCTGTTACGGAACACGAAGGGAGGGGTTGTTGGGTGTTCTTGGATGGATGTGTACACATGTTGATGGATAAAGCAGGTGCAACATGACTCACCATTCAACACAATTGCTATTTCTGAAACATGAATCAACAACGAAAAGGACATAGACGTTGAGCTGGATGGATATGAGCTCAGATACAAACATAGACCAAATAAGAGAGGAGGAGGAGTTGCTATCTATGTGGATACAACTCTGCACTTTAGTGTGTTGGACAGTATGACAACCTATTAGAAAGTATAACAATTGAAATCTACAAGGAACAAAATAATCAGCTGTATACTGTATATAGGACGCTAGGGTCAAGCATTGAAACTTTCACAGACTGGATGGAGGGCATGTTTTCTAAAATAAATAACAAAGCTATTTTCATATGTGGAGATTTTAATATTAACCTGATTGATCCTAACAAGCACAACACTTTGATGAATTTATCAATACAATGTATAGTCTGAGCCTATTTCGGAAAAGAACCAGACCCAGTAGAGTGACATCCCATTGTGCCACCCTAATGGATAATATATTTAACAATGACATTGAAAACCACACAGTAAGTGGGTTACGTTAGGACGTCCTATTGCTCTTAAAACTCATTTCCCTGCTTCTCGTGGTTTCCTTGCGTCTCTCCATGCTTCCCTGGTGGGAGGGACTAAACGCAGGGAAACGACACAAGTGAGGGAAGCAAAGGTTTCATTTAAACGAAGTGAGATGCAGCCACAGACACACAACTGCGACTGTATACGGAGACCATAGGTTGGGACGTGTCACGTCGGCCGGATGTCGCCAATGACGTTATAGGAGCGAAAATTCTGGATCTGCTTGTTAGCACCCCACTTTTATTTTATTTTTTGAGATGCGGGTACAGAGGAAAAGAGAGAGGGTTTTGTTTTCTGACACTTTGTGAGTTCCCTGATACCGGGGACACATATTTATGCATAAAATATATCAAAAAGTGCATTTTGCACAATAGGTCCACTTTACTGTAGTGTGTTATGCAGGCTTTTGTGTATTGAAATGGCCTGCAACATATTTATTTATCTAGTCTTATTATCCCTCAAAGTGCTTTTACATATAGAGGTCAGCGTATACCCATTCACACACATTCATGCCGAGACAGATGCTACTCTAAAAAGTCCCACCTCTTCCAAGGAGACAAGCACGATGCATTCACACACTGCAATGCCAATATGAGTATCAGGACACACACCGACATGTTGAGTGCTGAAGCTGGGGATCTAACCAATGATCATATGATTGGATAGATGAATATAAATTATAAAACAAAACCGTTTTGCGTTTAAGCTATTTCCATAATCATACAAATGTTCCAAAGTGAAGTGAAATTGCATATTTCAAAGTCAAAAGCCTTCCTAATGTCTTAGGGGAGTACTACCTGGATATTTGCACAGCACCCAAGCCCTGTAAATACTCAGGGTAAACCCTGCACATGATGTGAGATGATTATCAATACAGCCGAGTGTTTCTGGAAAAACATGTTGTCTGTCCACAAAAACTACTTTTTATTTGATTGTAAAAACAAGCAAAAACGTAGATAGGAAAGATTGTTTCTCCCCTCCACTGGGACAAGGACAAGGGCACTCAAGACAATACATTACTTATTCATTATGGATGTCATGCTTTTAGTTTAACATAACACAGAAAGTCTATTGTAGCTCATAGCCAGCAGAAGGAAACCCTTCACAATGATGTGGGAATCTCTCATCTCTGTGTTCTGCTCACATACTGTATTTCTGATGAAGGAATGGGTTCAGATTTGAGCCCAGATTTAACAAGTTTCTCTGTGTAGCTTGTGGAACAGTTGCACCTCTCTTAAAATAAAGCACAGCTTCCATGTCTCGTGCAAAGGCTTGACACTTTCTCTTTCAAACCAACTCATTATTTTGTATTTGTATAAAAACGTCAATTGCCCATATTTATATGTTTGAGCTGCCTTTTAACATCTCGTTTTAGAGCAATACTTGACCTATGGACCTAATGTTGCTGGAAGTTAGAATCTCTAAGATGTTCACGACTGCTCAAGAATGGTGACAAGGTGGGACAAAGAGTAGGTTTGTCTGGGACAATATGACACATGTTACCACAATGCTGAGAGGTACTTTAGATGGCAATGTAGTCCCCATGTAACCCTAAAATACAAATGTATTTTGAAACCATTAGTGTAATGATGTAATAAAGTCTTACATGTAGTTTGTTGCTTCAAATCAATCTTCTCTATGCACGAGTGAAAAGAAAAACTGGCAATTGTCACGAAAACTCTCTAGGATTAATAAATGAGCAAACACGTTCCCCGACTGTTGTTGCAACTTTTTTCATCATCACCATACTTTCCATCATATTCTGTCAAAAAGGGGATCCCAGTGGTCTGCAATTGTTCTGCCAGTAGGGGACCAAATATGCAACGAGAATGGGGACAGCTTGGAGTGCCCTTGACCCAACCCATGCGTATGTCAATTAATTTACATCTGACATACACAGGTGATAGCTCTACCTTACACAGCCATTGACACTTAGTCGTCCTGTATCCAAGTGTTTGCTCAATGTTTACAGTTTTAGCTGTCCACACAATCCTAGAGAATGTTATAGTTAACTGCACTAGAAGTAAACATATGATAACAACTGATGTTTCTAAATTAGTCAGGAATGTGGCCTTTTTTAGTATGCAAACAAATTAATAGTGTAAAAAACAGAAACATATATGTGATAAGTTCCACTAACATAGTCATTATAAACAAGGCTACATAGCGTTGCAACACTATGACAAACTAACTACATAAGGGGCAGACAGTTTATTATTTGTATTAGTTTATTTGAATAAGTATCTCATCTCTTTAGTTCACTAATGATGTGACTCGGAAGCCCAACTCCCACTGTGATTAAGCGTTATTAACTGGTAGTCCCAATACATGCAAATTAGTACACAGTAGGGGATACATTGTTACAAAAGCAACCCGTATTGTTTCACTGTTTTTGTGCCGTAACTTGTATTGTTCATGTTTCTTAATCACAGCGGATAAAAGGTAGCTGGAAGGAATTTACCACCTAATGCTCTCACTATATGTCTCCCTACTATTCCCATCCCTTTACCTTGTAAAAGCAATGGCTGTGTGTGTCTGATTGAAAGTCATCAATCCATACACGTCTAGTATGTCTATCTACGATCACGGCAGCACAAAGTGAAAAGCCTATGGTTAGCGCTGGCTGACAATAAAATCAATAGACTAAAGTCTATCAAAGCACTCATTTAGTACACTTAACCTTTGCGACTATTATTCTGGCTTCTTGTATCTCTCTCACTGCAGACATTTTAAAATCTTCCCTCCGGACTGTATCGTTTTCTGCCATCTGGACGAGGGTAAGAGCTGAATACCGGAGTGAGGAATAGAGGACGTGGGGAAAAAAAATGACAGGAGAGGCAAGGCTACAATGGACACTGAGGGAGAGCTACAAAGTCAACAGCCTACTCTCCAGGGAAACAAGGCTCCATCTCAATATTCACTTCTAAGCCAAAGCATGAAAGATGTTTTCATTTCCATTCCCATTACAAGCCTCAGTTTTATTTCAATAACATGGGTGCGCTCTTTAGAGCCTGCAAATTGCGCCGCCAAACGGTGTCAGTGGCATTTCAAAGGGGGATTTCAGTGGAGAGCATGAGCGTGCGGCTTTGAAGTCAGGCTACAATGAGAGAACGCAACTTACCCTGCTCACCACTACGCACAAACACGCACACCACTGTCTTTCTTCTGAGTGCTGGCTCAGGCTTGGAATAAGTGTGCACAACATGGATTAGGGTTGCCAAAATCCCTCACTGACGACTCTTTAGGAGCAGGAGCGGGTGGGTGGGAGTTCAATTTTTCCTGCAAGTTTGACATTCAAGCTCTTTTCAGGCTATAAACCTCCCATGGAGCCTGTGAATGGCCAATGTTCCAGAAAGTGGTTCACCAAAGAGCATGGTCAGTTTAAGATCTATCCACATGCTTTCATGGCATCAACATATGACTATAAATTCTTAATTAAGTTTAAAACAAGAAGTTAAGACATTTTCAGGGATTGTGTACCTTAGACTTAAATGCAGATACCTGTTATTGTTGTCATTAGATGATTTTATTTTAAAGTAAATTCAGATTGAACATTATAGTTTCCGTCCAAAAGAAAACCATTACTTATAGTGAAAACCACCCTTGAATGATGGGATGGTAGACTAAAAGCTTCCAAGCTATAACATATAATAAGTACCCTGTATCAAGATTGATGCAAAACAAGTGAAATTTGACCTTTTTAGAGAGATTTAGAAAAACAAAACCACACTTCTGGGGTCATTTGGGTGGATTTTCCATATCTCTGGAACCCATCGGTTAATTTTGATGATTGACATCTCTTTTGAACCGTTAGAGCCAATAGAATCGAGGGGAAGTTCCTAAAATACATCTAAACATTACCATTGGTGAAGAGAGTGATGCGCAGCCAGCACGCCCAAAATCGGAAGCTAGGTTGTAGCTCTCTCCGTTTTTTACAAAGATGTATGATGGATTATCAGTAATAATTTCAAAGTGACACAGAGACATTGGATTAACCTTCAGCAGCATTTGTATGCGTTGTAATGCCATTGAACACAACTTTTGATCAGAAAACAGCAAAGGTAAGACGTATTTGCCATTTGCCAGCTAAATTGTGTCTGGTTTTGCCTTCGCTGCCCTGAGTCTTGGTCGTGGAGTGATGATACTTATACCATTGTAATCTGTGGAATCTCAGCTTTCACATGATATATTGTTTGTGCAGAACCTATGAAGTATACAATATTTCTACTGTGAGTTATGTGCTAAGTGCGTTAGCACTCTTTCGCTTAGTGCTAATTCAGAGGCTTGGCGTTAGAGTTGTGTTTTGTTTCGTTAAAATGGTTCATAACGTCCGTTAGCTGAGTTTCTTCCCGTTATGTGGGTATGACACATTAATAGTTGTTAAATGTTAAGAAGCCCTGAGACACAGTTTCGTGAAATAAAAGCACGGGGGCTCCCGGGCTTAACAGGTTAAAGTGTTTAAGCAAAAGCATCTTTATAATAAACAATGTAGATGTTCTCCCTCGAAATGATAAAGCAACCTATTTTGACATCCAAGCATATTGACATTGGCTCCACTCTGTTGTCTGTCAGACCTAACCATTTGTTCCCCCCCCTGCCCCCCCTCCTCTGTCAGACACCAAAGTTTTCCTTTGAGGTGTTTTGAAGACAATTTTCTGTCTTGTAACTAAATGTCAAGTCTCCATGATGGCAGAGATGGGAATCAGAGGAGTAATCTCAAAGGTGGCAGCACGGGTGTGTTTGAGCTGATAGCTGACGTGTCTTACCGGGCAGAGTGTGCTCAGCCTCATAACAAAGGCTCAGGAGAACATCATTCTCAAATAATCACTTGGCATTAGCGAAGGAGCCGCCTTTGAAAATGTATTTACACCCTGAATTGCATTTTCCCCCAGAGTTTCCTATCACAGAGCTTTGTCTGAGACCCAGTATTGGGACTCAGTGTTAACAAGGCTCTTTTTAGCTACAAAGATAACGGTTTGAAGGATCTTGCCAACTAGGGGGTCCTGACAGCAGGATCTTTCATCTCGGGCTTAAAAGATGATTAAGGCCCCCAACCTCCACCTTTATTGCGACTCCAGCCAATCTCATGTTAGGTGTGTGTGTTCTGCGGCCCATGATCATGTTTTGATGTATGGCACTGTCCACTTCAATGGTGACTAAAGTTCAATTACTTTCTGATCCGAGAAAGTGTCAGAGAGAGTTCATGGGGACTGTTAAAGATAAGCAAATAATGGAAGTTAAAGGTGGGGTAGGTAATTTTGGAGAAACCAGCTCGAGTGCGCTAGAATTTGAAAATACACAGCCGGAAAAAATCTGCCACTTCCTTATAGAGCCCCTCCTCCAACACACACGAACGCGCACATGACCAATGAGGGCACGAGATAAGTTTTTGCCCCGATGGAAGGCTGACAGGCAAGTAGGCCATCCAATTGGTTGTACTTTTTACAGTATTACGGCTTCGACAGATGACATTTTTTTAATGGATTTTTTGTCAAAGCACTTAAGACATTCATTGCTATCGGGATGTTAAGAGCATTCCATGGAATATAACAAAGTGTTTCTGAAATAAATTACATACGCCACCTTTAAATAATTATGTGTATCTTTTCAACGCAATCAAAGCGTTCTCTTATACTCTCTTATATTTTGCCTGAAAGTGCACTTGTGTGTTTCAGTTCCCACGTATACTTAATCAAAGTGCTTTTAAACCTCACTCTGTGATCCTACTGTAAACGAAAGGAACAAAAACACATTACTGGAACATACAATTGTTCCTCCATGGTTAGTCACATTTTTCATCTACTGTTTATATAATATTAGGACTTGTAACAAACATATTTTAATTAACTGTTTTTGATGCTGTAAAGGGATGATTCAGCACAGCAGTTATACAAACTACAAATACAAATATTTAAATAGGTCCAGTTGAAAACCAAAATTCCCTATATAATGTATACGTGGGTGTCCCTAATGTGTCCTCCCAGAAACCTCTTGTTTGCTTCGCACCACTCTGATTTACCCAGTGGCTTCATTTTCACATTTACATAGCTGGGATTATGCATGCAAGCAAATGCACGAGGGTATTGTTTGGACATGTTCGCGTTTGTGCCTCTTTTAATACAAGGGTTGGCCGTTAGATGTACGATTAAACAAAAACATGAACAAAATCATGGATTCAATTCCACAACGGCGACAGTTTAAGCAGCACCATTATATACATGAAACATACATGAAAACCATTTGGATTTAACAACATACAGTGACAATACCAACAGTAGTTGAGTTTCCTGCTCTGCTAGAAGATCACTTGTGTTGGAACTGTGCTGAAATGTATTCACAAACTCTGATTTTGCATCAACCAATCACAGGCAGGACCGCCTGGTGGAATCCAAGAGGTGAACAAGAGATAAACGTAATTGCTGGCAGGAAAACGTGTTTAGCGATCTCATGAGGACATGGTGTCTACAAAGTGGAAACATGCTGCCGCTTAATTTACTGAGAGCATACTCTATTTGACTTTCCCTGAAGAATTGGCTTTTGTCTGTTCAACCCTGTCTGCATTTTCACTTCTAGAAAACAATTGCATATAACTTCAGAGTTTAAAAAAAGTCAATTATTATTCTTTGTCATTCATTATTGTTGTTGGTTGTTTTATGTCATGGTGTGCAACTTATTTCAGCTAACAGAAGAAAGCTAGCTAATTCTAACGCATTATGTGCCCCGAGAGTGTTTTATAAAATGTCACTGACAACTTTTGCCCTCAGAAACATATTTATTTTGTTAGTTTTTATTTTAAGCTACAATAAAAACTGTCAAAACAGCAGAGAAGTTACCCTGCACGAATGACATTCTTGAAATGATTTACTTGAGGTTCAGAGATTGTGTTGAATCACCGGCTTAGAAATGTGCAAAAGCTGATTATGATAAGCTGGCACTTACAAAATAGATCATTCACTAACAGCTTAGCAGCCGAGTTGAAGTCATTCTACAAACCTTGCATAGTTGAAGCTATCTGGTACCACAGCAGTCTCATTTGAATGGAAATCAACACATGTCCCCATGTACATGATAAGATTTTGTTTGGCGTTGTGCTAAATATGGAACTGGATGCTAGTGATCTGATGGTGTGTTACACTGATTTGTGAGGCTCCTTGTTGTCACAGTCAATAACCAGAGATGGTTCATGATGTGCTGTTTGCAGTCGGTATCTCTGTGGGAACACGTACTCTTTATGCTACAGTATAGCTTAAAAAAGACAACGAAGAGAAATCGGGAGTGAACGAGAGAGAAAGTAATTATGGTGAAATATTAAGAGACAGGCTTTGTGCTCTCACTCAGACTCAGGGGGATCTTCTCCTTGCTATCACCCTGAGTTACAGTGCGTCCAGGCCAGGAATGCCAGGACACTGCCGCCAGGCTACACACACACACACACACACACACACACACACACACACACACACACACACACACACACACACACACACACACACACACACACACACACACACACACACACACACACACACACACACACACACACACACATACGCACACACACACGCACACACATATACACACACACATCACTTCAGGGGACATTACATTGACTTACATGCATTTCCTGGAGACTTATCCTAACCTTAACAATAACCAAAACATGCCTAACCCTAACCAAGTCTTCACCCTAAAATTAATGATTCCCCGTATGGGGACCTCCATGTTGTCCCCATAACGGCGGCGAGTCCGACACATGACTGTGTAAACATATTTAGGTCCCCACAAGTATAGTAATGCTAGGCCACACATACACACACAGTCACACACACACCTTATTCAATTTCCACAATATAATGAACCTAATACTGGTCTTGTACTATGTTATTCTCACTGAAAGCTGACACAGAGGTCCAAGTGGGCAAAATGAGAATTAATTAACACCACATGAACTAGCTCGTGTTCACATACAGTCCAACAGTTAAAATAGTGCTTAGTGTTACTCGACTGTTAATACATTTAATTAAATTAAACATTTAAGTTTGTTCAGTGTAGGTGTACGCAGCGTTTTTGATGGGTAACTAGTAGGTTTTATCATCTATTTACATGGTTGAATACAAGAATACAAGAAAATAAACCCAACCTTTAGAGGCTTTTATATTCCAACCACATTGTATCCTTAAGCCAACCAAGTAGATATTTGTTGACAACCTTAAATAAATGTTAATTTTTGCCTTAACCTAAATAATTGGTTTTGTTTCTCTTTCAAAATGTTACTGATAACTTGGACTGGCATGTCTGTACCAAATTGCATTGCAATCTCTCAAGGATTTGTGAGGGTTTTCACCAAAAAGCACAAATGGCAACCTCGAGATATATAATATTATGATTCATCTTTTCCGATGCAAACATGTACAAAATGCAATTTAATTTCCTATTCATTCAGTGTAAACGTTGTACTGCTGCTCATCCAACTGAAGAAACCAAGGGGTCACCAAGTTATGAGAATTCATCCTACGGGTAACATGTCCGTTCAAAATGTCGTGGCAATCATCATCACATCATCCAATAGTTGTGTTATTTTAGTCAGGACCAAAGTGGTGGACTGACGGACGTCCTTTGCCATACCTTATATTGCCCTAAATTCTAAAAAGTATTCAAGGAGCACAGCACAAACTGTGTGCTTTGGTTTTAAAATATTTCGTAGTTGTAGCATGCCTCATCCCTGCTTCTTAGTTTGGGCCAGATGTTATGATGCATGTGTAGAACAGGTGGATCTCCAGCTGCATCAAGGTAGCAGAGTTGCAGAAATCACTGAGCCAGAGCCAGGTCAAGCAAAATTGCAGAGCATCATTTCTAAACCATCCACATTGTGAGGAGCTACTGCGTTGTGACTGCATGCAGAAATAAATTACTGCAGTGTACAATGGAAAATGTGACTTATTTATCCATCCATCTATGCATTTTTGGTTTTCTACCAGTTTTATTTAATTAGGAAGTTTGCGATTATAATATTCAGCCTTGACGAAACAACGCAAACAAGAAAGAACCTTGGGGCTTATTAGACTTTAACAAGGTTTTTCTGAACATCTTTTCTCAGCCATAATTACAATGTGTATTTCCCCTGACGGGCTGCAGCACTTTTCTTTATAATCACTCGCGTTCATCAGGATGCAAAATAAGTCGCAGACAGGCATCCCTTCTCTCTGTTGCTCACATGCAGTCACACACTGAAGACAACAGATGACAAAATCTGGCCAGCATCGCTTCATAAAGAGGTCAGAGGCAGATAATGACAGGAAAAACAGTATGTTTTTTTGCAAGGTAAACGCAAGCAAACAATGTTTACTCACATCTAATGAATTAATTCATGAATTCCATCAGTGAGCAAGGCAGCCCATCAGCGAAAAATATATACTCTTCAAGGTTTTTCCGCACTAAATAACAGGTTAACATAACACTGACAGAACAGTAAACATCCTGCTGTCTCCACTGGAAATGTTTAGGCCTACAGGCTCGCTCTTTGAAGTTGTCTGTTTCAAGGTTACACCTGCTTAAATATGAATTCATTTAAATTCCCATTTAAAAAAAAAAAAAAAAAACCCATCATAGCTCTCATCAACCTGTTTTTATGTGGGAAATAAAATGAAAATGTATCGGTGCATCTTTGCGATTGAGATCCCCTGAAGCCTTGCTTGACAAGGTTAACCACAACACCAGATCTGAAGGAAGGGAGCGAGGTTTTATTTTTTTCAGCACAGGAACAAACTTCAATCAGTCGGGCTGTCTGTTTGTCAGTTGCAGGGCAAAGTCTTTAAAGTAAGATATAGATAGATTAAACACTGGTCGATCTGCTGCGGAGCTATATAGTACAAATCATGGTGGCCAACAGTCGCACACGCAACAGTGACCTACATTAGTTCCATTAGGAGAAATGCGCTCCAGTTGCAAAAGTAATGCAACACATGTTTGAAAACACTTGCATATGAAGAAACATCTTTACTAACTTGACAACACGTGCACAGCATTTAGAAAACATTCACCAACTTGACGGAAAAATGTGCAGTGTTTAACAGATGTGATGCATACAAAAACACTGCAAATACTAAATGCTGCAAATACACAAGTCTGCAAGAAGCATACAACACAACAGAAAGGGGGACACACAAAGTGGTGCACACAGCTGGGATCGAAGTGCTTGCTGTTCGGGGGTTGGCCAGCTGTCAGCTGTTGCTGAATAGTTTTGTTGGCTTATTCTAACAATGTGAACTCACCTATTAATTGCATATATACTGACAAAACACAACTATGAAACAGACTAACTCTGAGATAGTGACAATTGGCCAACTTCATATTTCCCAAATGTCAACAAGCGCTCAGGTCCCAGCTGTGTTCATCCCTTTTAAGTGTCCCCTGGTTGGTTTTGTGTTCGCGTTTCTTGCAGCGTTTTGTTTATTTGCAGCATTTAGTTTATGCATGTTTTGTCAAAAAAAAGCATACCTTCATCGTTACTAAACCAGATATAAAGCGATAATATTAAGAAGATTTAATCAGAAAAGTATAAATGAAAGGCAGTAAAACAGACTGGATGACCTCAAACTACACGCCAGTTTTCTAGTGACATTGTCATGTCAGCCAAAACATTTTAATAAATTCAACAACCAGTCACTGAGGCATGACGCCGTGATGAATATTGATATGGAGGGATCAGTGGCGATGGAGAGATGACAAATGTCCCGAGGGAACACAAACTAACGTGTGAAATTGTTTTGCAGTTTGTCACACTGTTTCAAAATCAGCCCCTTAAATAACCATTTTGAACTCGGAGCCAAAATAAATTCCAGAGGTCAAAAATCATTCCCTGTCCTTTCAAACATATGATTGCAATTGACTGGCCATCTGGCGCTACAGGAGAAACAGAAGAGGCTCTGAGTCATAAACAGAGTGTCAGTGACCACTCGCTGTCTGCTGCAGCAGTGCTGTGTACTCTGTTGACTTCTAAATGTAACCGAGCTATCAACATTATATTTTGTTTCTGCTTCTGCTGCATGCTGACAACTGAAAGCCCCAATTCCCAATCAAACTGTTGTCATTTAAAAAACTATGAATATATGTAAAATGTCATACTGTAAGGTTGATTTTCATATGTTATGTATGTCTATGGCCCTGTCCCAATGTCCACACTCACAGACCTGACGCTCTGCCCAGAGGTTTGAGAAGGACTCAGGGTTGTCCTGCTGTCAAAGTGCTCAAGGGCTGCCACGAGGACTTTTTAAACTTTTTATACACACTTTTCTCAAGTCTAAAGTTCTGCAGATTTTGCCTCAGGGATTTAGCGACATTTCATTGTGTTCTGATGTTTCAAATGGAATAACAAAATAAAAAACTAAATAATTCAGTGTTCTCTGACAAGAACACGGTGCATAGTTAACAAGAACTGTGCCTGCTTGTTTCTTGTTCTACCTTATCATGATAATTAATTTTAGCTGATCTGATCAAACTACATGAATAACAATATAATGATATGTTCTGTTCAGTTTTGCACATTACATATATGATATTTTGCACCAGGTATATACAGTTTATATATTTGTATATAGGTTATAAATGATCTATTTCCTTTTGTATTATTCGCTTTAACTTTAATAAAGCCCACAGCTTATGTTATCTTTTTATCGGATTTCAATTTTAGGACTTTTTCAAACCTCTTTGACTAGATATTCCCACATATAGCATTTTTAAATAAAGGCAACTTTGATTTTCAAATAATGAGTATACTGGAGCCTTTCATATGCATAGTGGGTGGGGGTGTGGCTGAGCATCTTTAAATACATTTTACAGAAATAAATGATACCAGATGGCACCAACATGTTATCATATGCTGTGACTTTATGCATCTTCAATAATGCAAAATCCATTGGCAGATTTAAGGAGCGCTGCATCTATAGGATATTTGCAGATAAGCTCATGGCTGTATTTAAAAGTGTATGTTTGCCAAAGCATAGAAGGATATATTTGCCAAACCATTTAACAGCCATGCAGGAAAGAAAAAGCAGAACACTTCCTGCCAACTGAGGTAACACCTGTCAATCAAACACCTCGGCAACACAGACACACACACACGAAATACGGTCCAACACACACAAATCCATAAGCAAACATAATTTTCACACACAAGCCGACATCCAGCAACGCACAGGCGCCCAGTGAGGCATTCAAGCATTCAGGCAGATCGATAGGCTTTCAGGAGGCCAGTAACACCCAGGTTGAGCCCCTGAGGCTCCGGCCAAGTTACTCAGCACTTTCTCTGGCCACTCAAGAGGAGCCATGCTGGGCTCTGGGCCAAGAGCCAACGACAGGAAAGAAGCATACGGGTGAGAACTAAACTTTTGACACAAAGTAAGTCTGACACTTCTGTGACAGCAACCATCATTATCTTCTCAGAGCATGAGTCTACAGTTCACTTCAAACGTCCGGTCGAGTTGAGGTATAGTCTTGGTTGATGCAGGCCAAAGTGCACCGTCAAGGAATTGGGGCGTTAACAGATAACCCTTCTGCATTAAAGAATATTTTCAATATAAGTGTTAAAGATTATCTTGTTTTCAGTTCCTTTTAATTGTTATTTCTGTTATGCCCTCAAAACATTTCAAGCCTTCATTCAGAACGTTAATTGGACCAAATACTTATTTCAGACTCTTTGATCAGCTAAAATAAATGTTTCACAAATTAAAACATAAAAACAATACCATCAGGGACAATCCTGATTCTCCATTCTGGAAAGCACGAATCAATTATTTTCAGATATGTTTTTTATTTCTTGATGTTGTTGGGCTATATTCAGATATCAAGCAACATGTTTCAATGGAAATAACTTTATTTGTGATTCTGCCAGAAGAGAGGGGATGGACAGAGATGAAGGTGGAAGGAAAATAGACACTGGGGAAGATTCAGCTTGTTGTGGGAATAATCCTTTGATAGGTTTTTCCTGATTTGTAAAGAATAAAAAGAAAGGAAATACAATAGCTAAAAAAATCTATATATAAAAAGTAGGGCTGTCAAACGTTTTTAATCAGATTAATCACAGCTTAAAAATGAATTAATCATGATTAATCACCATTCGAATTATGTCCAAAATATGCCATTTATTTATGTATATTGTTGTGGGAATGGAAAGATAAATGAAAGAAGGCGGATATATCCATTTAACATACAGTACCTATGTTTATTATAACATTTATACAGGGGATTGCAAGAGGGGCTATAACATAATGAGGTTCAGATACTCGCGTGGATGGTTTGTTTGCAACAAACCAAAAAAAGATAACTGTGGCTTGTTTGATGGGCGTCCTCTGCAGCTGCTACTGACCATGCCATGTTTAAAGACAATAAACATATCTTCAAATGGAGGAAACAACCGCATGCAAACCTCAAATATAGGAAAAACCGCATGTTACCACATACAAACACCTAGTTTTACAAATGCAAATTGTCAGACAAATGCACACATGTACTACCTACAACAGACCATGTACATACAAGACAATGAATGACTGCTTGATAATCTTCATTATTAGAGATAATGATATCACGTTCTATTTAATTAAGGAACTAAAGTCCCTATTTACCAGTAAAACACATTGTTCTAAATGGTAAAATTAATTGATGTTTACATTTATAGTACAATTATGGTTTTAATTAAATCTGTGTTGCTTCAATAGCCCTGAGGTTAAGACAAATACAATCGCAAATGGTTAATCTTTGTTACATAAAGTATGCAGTATCACCACTTTCACATCAAAATAAGAAAACATTTCCATAAAAGTACATGCCAACCAAAGAGGATGTTATCTCCACTGCCCTCCACTCAGCTCTGACACATCTTGAAAATAAATGTTGATTTCAGCTCAGCATTCAACACACTCTCTTTGAGAAAACTGAATGGCAAACGTATCACCCTGGGCTTGAGCACCACACTCTTCAACTGGATATTACACACACTCACAAACAGACCCGAGGCAGTTCAAATAGACGATCACACCTCCTCATTTCTAGTGTTGAATATGGGAGTGCCCCAGGGCTTTGTGCTCAGCCCCCTACTGTGTACACACATGACATGACAAGCACTCTGATTTTGAATTGCATTGATGACACTTACATCATTAGCCGGATTAGAAGCGACATGTAAGCAAGTGCTGTTTAAATATTACTTCTGAACTAAAACAAAAATCAAGGAGCAGTTTAACATCAATGGAACTGTGGTGGAGCAAGTTAGGTTTTAGTTTCACGGGAATCAGCATCACAAACAACCTGACATGGTCAAGCAGCCACGTTCTCAGCATGTATCCTCAGGCACCTGAACTCATGATTCACAGCCTACAACAACACATAGTTTGGGCTTTTTGATTAATGGGAAAGCACCCACATGTTGTTGCACAACGCTGTGTTGCACAGTGACAATAAGTTATCATTATATCCTCCAAATAATTATACCACACAAAAATTGCAGGATGTGAGAAACACTGGGAATGAAAATTCATGTTTTAATTCATCCATTATCCTGAGCAATTTCTCCTATATTAACATATTTTTTTCATCTTCAAAATAAAAAAATAAAAACTAATAATGCTTATAAAAATTAAACCATATCTGATATTTTTCTCAAACTGTCAAAACTGGAAAGTGCTATCGACGTAGTATCCAGTGGTCCTTACCAGTGTTATAAGTACTCAGTGGAGTTTTCTGGACAAATTGATCTCCTGAGTGCTGTTAAAAACATATCCTAGCAAAAAACCAGTGCCTAATTGAAAGTTTCCAAGGTCAGTACAAAGTGTATTTCTCTCCCAGAGTGACAATGCAGACCTATAATCCAATTTGATCTAATTCATCCAGTAATATATAACTGCTTCAGCAGCAGCTTTTTGCGTATTACCTTGAATGCGTGGTTAGCGATGTAACCAAACGACAACCTCCAGGGCTGAGCATTCAAGCTAATTGTAAAGGGCCAAACACTGCGGTTCGTCTAATGGCTGAATAGTGTAGCGGAGGCTGGCTGCAAAAAGGGAGCAATCTCCATAGACACCATGTTAGAACACCCTACTTTAGGGAACAGATAAACATGTTTACAGTACACCATGGCTATGTACACCAACAAATACATTGGTCTATATAGTTCTCAAAATGTCACAGCAGCAATAATGATTCTGCTGGGAGGACTTATTCCACTTTTATGAAGAAACCTCTACATTAGCAATACATATACTGTACGTTGGACTACAATTGTCAAAATCTTGAAGATATTTGGTTTATAGCATATCAACAAGAAGAGTAATGTTTTAAAAGCCAAGTTGCGCACATTGATGAATATGATTGGATGATTCCGTTCAGCTGGTAGCCAAGCAGCCGATGAATTTGCCACTGATGATGAAGCCTGAATGGTGCAGCTTTTCAACATCTGCAAAGATGTTTCTGAGCTGATGTAAACGGCCCTGATTGACTGCAGTCTCTGATCATGTCAGGTCATCACTTTCTTTCCCAGTCAAGATGTGCCAACGTCTGGTCAGAATAATGTAATATTAATCCTGACAGCTCCTATCTGCTTGCCAGAATCTGTACCCTAAAGGCTTTGAAAGCTGCAATTAAAAACATCATGTTACTAACTGATGAACACTCTCTTAGTGAACAGCCTGCATTTAATTCAACATGTGGAGTTTATTTTCCATTCCAGGACTGCTGTGATTGATGTTTGTTAGACCCACTAGCAGATGTACTGCAATTTGCATCAGAAATGTAAATGTATTTCCTGTTAAGTAGGTTAGGCAGAGATGACACACGAGTATAGGAAGGAAGCAAGAGTGAAAGGGGGGCGTAAGACGGAAAGAGAAAGTGGGAGAGACAAATGACGGAAACAGAGGAGAAGGCAATCGAGAGAAAGAGATAGTATATCAGATGATTGCCAATTGCACGATGATTGCAGATGGGGTCTTGGCACTAGGGTCCCTGTGCCTCTGATGGCCTTTGATTGCAGGCTTTACACAGCCTCTCAGGGTTGCTGCTGGTGTGTGTGTGTGTGTGTGTGTGTGTGTGTGTGTGTGTGTGTGTGTGTGTGTGTGTGTGTGTGTGTGTGTGTGTGTGTGTGTGTGTGTGTGTGTGTGTGTGTGTGTGTGTGTGTGTGTGTGTGTGTGTGTGTGTGTGTGTGTGTGTGTGTGTGTGTGTGTGTGTGTGTGTGTGTGTGTGTGTGTGTGTGTGTGTGTGTGTGTGTGTGTGTGTGTGGCAATTCACAGCAAGCAGCAGGTGTGTTGACAGAAAGGTGAGATATCCATTTGAATGTCATACAAGATCAATGTAATACCATAAGTATAATCAAATAGTTACCTTTTAGCATCAATTTAGGTCAACTAATGTACTTTACAACACAACACACAAAACTGAAACATGACCTCATGAGATCACTTATGCTTCTGTGGCTACTATGTTTCTGTATAAACAATGGGTTAAATGACTATGTACAATGGTTTGCTTGCAGTGGAGAACCCAGACCGAATCACTATGTATTATTGCTCGTTCAGGTTAATCGGCTTTCAATTTTTCACCCTCAACTCTTTCATGGTATTATTTTGTTTGCAGTCAGCATATGTTTTAAGTGAAAAAGCTAAAATAACAAAATGTGAGCTACCTGCACTTTACCAAGCAGAGAAATGTATTTCCCTCAGGAGTTAAAGGAGAGCAAAACAGCGCTGAAAGGAAGTTAAGAGAGTGATTTAGCGATGACACATTTGTGTAGGCCTAGTCGAAAGTTAGCATGGCAAAGAAGTGCCTGGACAAAAAGCTAAAGGTAAAAAGCTAACACTACGCTATAAACAAACTTCATCACGGTTGCATGGCCACCACCACCACTACTAAGCTAAACGCAGTTGCATTCGTCACTTGTTAGCAACCGCCGTTTTTATGACACATAGAAGCGTTGGATATTCACGAGTTGGGTAATTAATGACATATTTTATGTTGGAGAACATAATATATACATTTATTTAACCATAGACCTTATTTCACGCTTCTAACCACAAACACGTAAAAAAAACCTACTTTGAGACGAGGGAAACGGATGTGGTAAAAAGCCTAGTTTGAATGTAAAAAGAGCCATACAGCAGCCCACATACAAGGTAACTGTGTAGTTAAACAATCACCTTTACTTCTCTTTCTGGGACATTATTCCCTCAATTTTGCACCCCACCCCTCCTAACTGCCATATACCAGCAGCTTCCAGTCACAAGTTGACCCACATAAGGCTGACTGTAGTTGGGAGACAGGTGCACCGGGGACCCCACATGTGTCCTGTATATCTCTTTATTCACCTCTTTACCCATACCATCTGTTACAAACAGAAACTATGCCACTGATACATATGATACATACATGGCTCGGATTTGCAAACATACTGTAGTTAAAAACACCCGCCCACGAACTTACGTAGCAGTATATACACACACACACACACACACACACACACACACACACACACACACACACACACACACACACACACACACACACACACACACACACACTTGCATACCAGTAATGGCCTTTCCTGTAATTACAGTCATTTGTCAAAAGCACACCTTGATTTATGGTCAAATTAAAAATACACCGGAAAAGAAGCTGCAGGTCCCGGTGACTGCTGATACAGAAGGTAATGAATGCTGCTCCATTACGGGCATGAGAGTGGCATGATCTGGATATGCACCCTGCCATGCAGAGAGAAGCGAGGGGGGAACATCAATCCAGGCATCCCGCAGTCTCTGGATGACAGTGGGCGTGGATGCTTACGGTGGCACTGAGTAGAGGGGGGTGGTGGGTTAAGGGTAGTGTAGGGCAGGTTACATTGCCAAAATTAGTAAGTAGGGCAACACTGTGCTCTTCTTAACTCACAGTACAGGGAGAATGTTCACAAACTGCTCCATCTCCATGCAGGGTATTTCTTCTATAATTTCATTTCTAATTTAAGCAAAAAACCACAAGATAAGAACACATTTGGCAAGCATGCCCCGAAACTGGGCAATGCTAATAACCAGATGGATAACATATGTTCCTACTATAAATATAAGGCCGCTAGTCCTACTATTCCCTTCTTTACTAGGGAACATCTGATAGCTGCACGTCTAAAGTATGGGGACATTATGAGGTACTCAATGACATCCCAAAAGGGTTGAGGGGATGTGCTGGTGGAAAACAGAATGCAGTAAGTAATGCATTAAGTGGGCGGACTGGAAAGGAGAAGGAAATCGTGTATCAGCATGAGCAACATTTGAATGAAGTGAAGCTCATGAAGTAAGCAACCTTTAAAGCCTCGAATAAATCACAAAACTCCTTTCATAGGCTGCATGATGGAGTATTTGATGAAAAATAAATATATTCTTATAGTGTGTGTTTGTGGTGCAACAAATTCCCTGCTCCAAGCAGGAAGGACGGCAAACTTTATTACATGAACTTAGGGAGCAGAGCCGAGAAGCAAGAATAAAAAAAGACGAGAGAGCTGTTCCATTTGTCCAATTTATCTAAAACCACTAGGCTATATCAGAATTCAAGTACTTTTAAATTGCCTCAATGATAAAGTCCGAGGCAACACAAGCGAGAGACAAGAAGCGTGCCAAAAAGGAGGTCTTTGGGGCTCAAAGCAGTTAATATGCCTTGGGCCTGGTGCCAGCCAGGAGAGCTCCACGTCCACCGACTGCAGCCGAATATAAAGTAGAAGTCTTAACTGTGAGCAATGCGTAGCCTGGAGAGTAGCATCCTCTCCACATTTGTATATTTTCTAGACTCACATCTTAAGGAATGCTTAATTAAGGCATGTGAGTGATGCTATAGAGAATGCTAAAGGCGGTTCTGTTTTGAGGAGTAATCATGTTTGGTGGGGGGTGTTTGTAGAAAAAGCCTCTCGGAGCCCTGGCCGCGCTCTGCAGGATACAGATAAGGTAGCTCTCCTCATTTCTTCTCCTCATTTTATTTGCTGTCAGCGTGGAATGCCCTATAGCTTCCCCACTACATCATAAACTGTAGTTCCAGCAAAGGTTTCCATTAATTAACACAACATAATGTATTCTTATGATGGCCTCTTCAAAAAAGGCATACTACAGGCTATACATGTTCATGAAGAAGTCCAGTTTCTGAACGGTAACCGCATCACTGATGTTATGAACCGCCATTATTTCTGACAGCCTGCCAGGTTGATGACAGCAGACTGCATTACTGCCACCTCTGAGAAGCAGCAGCAAGGCGAGAAACATACAGCTTGAAAAACTAAGGTGAGCGATAACACCATCTGAACATCAATGCATGTCGTTGCTGTATTTCTCTGCATCAAGGCAGAACCCACTGAGAGAAAAACATATTTAAGTAACTTTTTCAGAACTAAGAAACAAATGTATCCTTCAGTAAATGTCATTCCCCCGCCTGGCCTTCTAATGTGTTTCGACCCTGAGTGGAACACTCAAAATAAATATGTCACTTTTTTTTTGTAATATGTAGGTGAAGCCTGCATTCAAATGTGTGTCTTTCAGAAAATGTATCTACGGAATGTGTTGTTGTTGCAGTGAAACAGAAAAAGCCTTGTGTCAAATGGGCAGCATTGCATTTTATTGAATAAAGGATAAACTGTGTTGAGTTATCCGAGTCCATTTTCCATTGCATTCAGTATTCAGCCGGATTGGCAGTCCTCACCAAAGGGTCAAACATCTCTTGCACCTGAATAAACTAGCGCCTTGGTGAAAAAGCAATTTCAAGGCTTTTCTATTAAGCCTTTTATATTTTGAAATTAATTTCTGCTTTGTTCACAATGGTTTTCAATTTGAGCTGTAGTCTGTAGGCAATGTGAGGTTAATTGTGTAACACTTCAATCTTGCAGTGCGGATGTACAGATTCCAGCGCCCTTTTTGTTGAATCCTTCAAATCACATTCAGATATTTGGATGAAAGTGATGAAGTTCACGTTGATTGGAAAAATGAGAAGTGGATGAATTGTTAACCTGAACTGTGCATTTGATCATTTGTACTCATGTAAAGCTGATAGCATTGACACACTACATTCAAACCATACAATCTAGCAGGATAAGAGATCAACACCATTTAACATGATGACACGTGTCCCACACATAAGTATCTGTCAATGAACAGAAGTCTGTACATCGTCGACATATGTTTAAATGCCTGATATTCTAAGACGTCTAAGGTCAAGAGTTGAGGTCAAAGGTTGGCCAGCTAAACTAAAGAAGGGATGGAGTCATTGGAGGACCGACCAAACAAGAGAAAGGACATGTACAAGATGGAGTGGCAAACAGAGCAGGGGGAGCACCAAGAGTGGGAACACCAGAGAAAGAGGAAATGTTAGCACACGTTATGTGTTGGTTTCACGGATATGGCCATTAGACGAGATGGATGTCCGTGAACCTGTGTCTGCGTCAACAGGTATCTTTCGCTAACAGACCGCCCCTCCGCTGGTTATTACACAGGGAGGTCTACAGCAGGTGGCACAGGGCTGAGCAGAATGTACATACATCTGCATGTGTCACTGGGCCCTGGCTGCAGCCTCTGGCACTTTAACAAAACAGAAGGGAGAATGGTATCAACGCTCTGAAAATCCATACATCTTGGTGAGTTATTTGTCAGAGTAAATGTCTTCTCAAGAAAGATACAGACACGTACTGTTATTTCACTTTGATCATTGTTACGAAGCACTCGCAATAGATCGATCCATTTAAGTGTTGTAGAGAAGTCAGTGACAAAATCACACATAATTACATATGTTCAAGTTGAGTGCTGTAAACATCTGCCTTATTTGTCTCCTTTGTAGTTTGTTTTGATATGTTGGCCTCTTTGTTTTTGGACAAGGTGTTGAGCTATAATTAGACCCTCCAGAAAAACGCGATTATGCGATCGCATAATTTACCGCATAATCAGCTAAATGGCGCAGATTTTTAAAAGGGCGCATATTTATTAAAAGGGCGCATAATCCCCGCATTTTTCCACACAAAGTTGAGGGGGAAACAAAGTTAACTCGTCTTGACGTGAAGTAGTGATGATGATGACGCAACGTCATCAGCTCGCGCATCACAGAAGGTAAACAACACCATAGAATGAACGTGTGGAACTCACACGAGAGAGAAAACACCAAGATGAAAAAATCTAATCCATCTCATTTACCGACGAACATTTCTGCTAAATACCGGGCAAAGCAGTACCCCGATGTCTTGCACGAAAATGGGGGGAAACTATTCTGCACCCCGTGCAACTGTGTGTTGGAGCATAACCCCCTGATCCCACCGGCTGCGTCTGCACTGCGTCTGCGCTGCGTCTGCGCTGCGGCTGCGCCGCGCTGCGACCTCCTCCTGCGTCATAACCCACCAGGCGCGTTTCAAAACGTTGCGGAAGCGGAGCGTCGTGTGTGCAGCCTCGCAGTTGTTGGATGAACGTTCCACTTCCTGCCTGCGCTGCGCTGCGTCAAAAATAGGATTCATCCTATATTTTAGAAATTCCGGCACAGCGCGGTGCAGCGGGTCTGGTAGAATTCTTTCACACACACATACGGGTATTGGGCCGAGCGCGACACCGTACTTCCGGTATCCGCCGTTGTACGCGAGGTGCAAGCAGCCGTCCACCGTCTAGGTGTTGCTAAGCTTCCTGTACTGAATATCATAGTCTATTGCCTTAATCAATATCTAGTCAACTCTAAAATACCACATATATGCATTGGCATGATAATATTATTGTGACAAGTGGGGTATTCACCTGGTGTTTCCAGAAATTAGACGTAGATGCTGCCAAAATCGACGAAGGCCACTGTCGTTTGTCCATACATCTGCAGGCAGTCTGTAAGGGCAATCGGACAACCCACACAGCTCTAGTTACCCTGGTAACGACCTAGAGCACACCCCTCAAGTCCAGAGATGTAATCCGAAGACATGCAGCGATTTCTTCGGTCGTTAATTCAGAAAAAAAACCTAGTGCGCTCTGCCTGGCTACGTTAGCTAGCTGTTTATATTAGCACCTCCAGGATATTTGCACCTCCAGGAAAATGGCGTATTTATATATATGGCGCGCGTTGCATTGTGGGTAGCTCGTGACGTCACTGTGTGTGAAAGAATGGCACCCATTGACTAGAGTGGCCACAATCGCTAAAAACGCTGCAGCCGTGCTGCTGCGCGCCGCAGACGCTCCTGGTGGGATTAGGGGGTAAGAGAAAATCGACGGTGACGACCCACTTTGATTCATTCAAACATTCGAAAATGCTTTCTGCTGCTGCGGACAAGAAAGCCAAACAACTCACGTTCACCGAGGCAACAACCTCCAAAACGCTTTCGAGGGCTACAAGAAACGAGGTGAGTAGCCTACAAGATTGAAGCTGGTCAGATAACGAACGAGTAAATGAAAACAGAATGAGGCGGAGAAGTGTGTGTGTGTGTGTGTGTGTGTTTGTGTGTGTGTGTGATTAAAATAGCCCTATTGCTTTTACAATGAATAAACATTGAATGTGTTTAATTGAATAGTAAAGGGGTTTAATGTTAATGGCAAGTTGTGTGTGAGAGAGAATAAATAAGACAGCCCAATATTTAAAAATATATATTTCGCAACTTCCCGCAATTTCACCGCATAAAATCACATAAAAACCCTGCATGTTTAATCGCATTATCAAGGATTTTTGCCCGCGTTTTTCTGGAGGGTCTATATAATAACTGTTTGTGTTAATGCTTTTCATTTTTAAGACACCTAAACTGATCAAAAACCAAATAGCGTTTCTGTTGTGAAAATACACAGCACAGTATACTATGTAAGCTTTCATATGTGTGTCTATTGGAAATCCATGCTACGCATGCACATACATTAATGTGTGTACTGTATGTGTGTGAGCGTTGATATACCGTTGCTCCTGTCTATAACTCGTGAGCACTGGGACCCCCATGGTGAAGGGTGTTTCTGCTGACAGGAGCATATTCAAGGTAATAAAACCACTCTGTCGTCCCGGAGCCGAGCGCTAAAGCAGAACGGACTTCTGTCTCTTTCCACACGCGCCACTGAACCCCCAGATGACAAAATGCCTCGGTGGCTGACCGAATCAAACACAAGTAAGCCGAAAAAGTAGATTGGAAGAGAAAGTTCTCCGATTTGTCAGGTTTTTCCCGTCTAGGTAGGAAATTATGTATTTTCAGTTGGAAAAGCTGTCTGTCAGTGAAGTGCCACTTAATAAGAACAGCTCTGCAAGCACTGCATAGCACTCAAGCCATAAAATAAGTAAACTCATGTGTACAAAGATACAGCCCATTACGTGCATGTCACAGAAGCAGGTAATGACATTCTATAAGAACATTACAGAGGGATGATGAAATAAAGAAGTGGCTGAATAATGAGAGGGGAACGGAAACAAGCTATGCCATGAATGATAGACTGCATTAACAAACTATAAATTATTCCAAATTCAATTTACATTATTTCCATGGTATTTCATCATAGAAAACAACAACAAAGCAAATTAAATATTGAGCAAATGAATAAGTGAAAGAGTTACCCCTTCTTTCTAGTAAAACGGCCGTAAGCTGACTGCACCTTGTGGATGTGTCTGCAGCCATAACTCACAACCCCGAGGTTGCTGCTAGCCAGCAAACATTACTGCTGATCTCAGTGCACACAGAGTACAGCCGTGCTGATGGGTATTGCCGGAAGGTCCCAGAGGAGCAGGCTGGATAAGTTGTGGCAGCAATACGGAGTTGAGATTGGACATTGCAGTTTTCCGAATGCGGGAGTCTGCTGGGAATATAACGGGCTGCCTCCCCACGAGCGCCGAGATGAATCTGAGCCTCCGCACTACTGTCTGATCGGAAGTGAACCCTTTTGACCTTCCCCTCAACATTCTCTTCAATGTTTGATTATAAACCTGCTGAAATCAAACACATGTCTGCATGGAGAATAAAATACAACTGTGGCTTTAGAGAGTTCTCCGGAAGTCGGAGCATGGTAGCTGGTGTACCGGGACTGAGAACTTTTCTTTTTTTGTATTATTTTTTTGTACTTTGTTATTATTATTATGAGTGAGAAAAAAAAGAAAGAATATATATATATATATATATATATATTATTACCATTGTTGTATGTTTTGTTTCTGACATGTTCAATACATTTACAAAAAAGAAGCTCCAGGAAAAAGAAAATCACACATGCATTTTAAGCAAACTACACACTCGTTCGCTTAGCTGAGCAGCCCAAAGCACTCATCAAGTAAGAAACAAAAGAAGAGCAAATATGGTTTTGTAAATATCATCCAATCAAGGGGAATCATTCATTTGCAGACACAAATTAGCTTCTTGTTGTCTTTGTTGTGCCCACCCAGTTCTATATCCTGTTTGCAACAAGAACTAACATGAATTCTAATGGATGTGAATAACAAAACAACACACACACACACACACAATGCTTTGACCTGCAGGGAGCATGGCTTTTCCTCCTCTCAGCTCCACTGCGTATGATGCCATTCAAATCCTCAGGAGCCAGGCAGGCAGACTGAGGGTTTATGAGTTTGTGTGTCTGCACACCCACTTGCATATTTGTGTCGTGGAATGCCATAATTTAAGATAGCGAGTGGGTGCAACAGAGCAAACTTTGAAGTTAAAAGAGGAGCAAAAAGTTGAGCTCCCTTCACATTTGGTTGTGTGAGTTGTCACTGACCTTGTATGAGCGCATGGCCCTTCTGGAAAGCTCCGCTGTACGCCACCTGGTAGTGTTTGACCTGGAAGCCAGGTACACAGCCCTCATGGCCTCCATCCTCTTGGCCACCCACACGGGCAACCTGTGACACACAACAAAGGACAGGTCAGGTTAGCACACATAAACACACAGTTTCTGACAGGAACTGGCAGGGAGATAGAACAACTTAATAAATATGTTTTTCTTTCAACGACCTTATCCTCAATAATCCTAAATAAACAACATGGGGCTAGAGCAGATACATAAATACGCAGTGACAATAACCCTCATACTTGATCTAGGATTTATTCTTGTGTAATAATTACATTAATACTAGTTCAATTATGACCTTTATTTCATTATAATAGTTACATTTGTTCCAGTGCAATCATTTCATTAATTCTGGTGCAATAATTGCTTGTATAGTAGTATAATAATTGCATTTATTTTAGTACACTAATTGCATTCCTACGTTCAATGAAACCAATTATTCTTGAGCAATAATGAGATTATTGTTAGAGCAATAATCTCTGTTATCATCATGTAATGATTGCATTTATTTCAGTGCACTTATTACATACATACTAGTACAATACTGACATGTATTCTAGTGCAATCAATATGTGGGTACTTATAACAATAAGCTGTCTGCTGCTTTGTTGCTAAAGTTAATATGTATTTGTTTAAATATATATTATATAGTAAATCAATAGTTCCACAAAAAATATGTTCAACTATTATTAAAGTCCAATTTAGCACTTGTATTACTTTGAAACAATACAAATACAAAAATATCTTGTTTTGTTTATCCCATGTATGTTTGTTGTATGTTGACACTTGCATAAATCCATGTAATTACAAATACAAAACAAAGAGACTGTTCAATGGAAAGCAGAGACACTATTTGCCCTATCATTTTGTTTGGTGATCAGGGTTACATTGTTTTTTAATCAAACACAAATATGACCAAATTAAGTTAAAGATGAAAAAGAGAAAATGAGTCCTTTATAATTTTACTATTTAAATTAAAACAGACTAAAAGCTGTCTTTCTACTTCTCAATGACCCATTTTCGCTACAAATTACATTTATTCAATTAAAGAAATATGCATGAAAGAAAAAGCACTTGAACCCAGTGGTTGCGTTAGACTTTTTCGTTGTCCGTCATTTTGACGGACAGGATCGTAACATTTTCGTCATAATCTATTATTACCCGTCATTTTATTTTTCATGTTTTAATGTTGAGATGAGACATATTTAATATGTATGTTTGGGTACTGAGCAGCAAATGTTCATTCATTCATTTTTTTAATGATTCATACAGAACTTTTAAGGGCATGGAGAAAAAAAAAGATGAACAGAGACACCGACCGTGTGGACACTTTTCATGTCAACACGAACATGAATGATTTATTTGTTCCTGCACTGACAGCACAGCAGAGGGGGGCAGAGGCCGCTAAAAACACCGCGACCACTGTGCCTAAACAGGCAAATATGAACAATGCCATCGTTTTAAATGAGACAATTACAATCAAAATATGAACAAAAAATGTACAAGAACAACTCAATTGAACAACTCAATTGACCTGCTGTAGCCTAGCCTGAACGCTGATTTCTGCATCGCCGTGCACCCTCGCACAAATCCGTTACTCATCTTTTCTACAGATGTCGCAGAACATTTTGCCATCTTCCCTCCTCAGCCACTTAAACTCTGGCTCCCACTGAATCCGGTACTCCCGCTTGAACTCCTTGCCACTGGCTTGCCCCTCTGCCGCTGGCTGAACATTGTCAGTTTCAGTCTTACTGGCTTGTCCTTCATCCTCCACCGCATCAATCCCTCTTTTCACCTCGTTTATCCACACCATCACAATTACTGGGCTTATTAAAAAAGCTTCGGACTGCGAAACAACGCCGGTTAAACAACGAGGTAATCAACGAGGTCAAAAACAAGACTAGACAATAGCTACTTAATATACACACACTCGCCACCAACTGGACAGGGGTGTGAATGACTAAATAATAGTTACAGACTACAGTAGAGTACAGTAGATCGCCCTCAGTCGACCTGGCCACTAAGGATGTAATATAATGTGGGCCGCTGGTGGACATCTTGGCGCTGTTCCGAGTTGTGTTCTAATATGTCAAAATGACGGACTGCTTTCAGATTTGTCCGTCATTGTTAGAAAAAATCCGTCATTGACGGAAAATATTCGGTTAACGCAACCTCTGCTTGAACCCCTCTTTGCAAAGACAATGGGTGGGCGTTTCCATGGAAACAGGCTGTAAAGGATTGTGCCTCAACTCATTCTCGGAGGGACCAAACTCTTCGGAGCAGACGCACAGCGAAGCAGAAATAACAACTTGTGTTGTGTGTTAATATGTGAGGCAGTCATTCAAATATATGTGCCCCATGCCGTTTCTGTTTTTATTTACCTTTTCAGATTGTGTTATGTTCCACTGTGACCTGTTTACAAATACTGCTGTATTATTAAAGAGGCCCTATTTATCTTTTCGGGGTTTTCCTTTTCCTGTTGTGTGTTCTATAGGTTTCTGTGCATGTAAATGGTCTGCAGAGGGTAAAATCACCAAGGTCGCTCCAGAGGGAGTTTATATATATATATATATATATGTGGTTACATGTTACTTTACAGAAGCACGTTTCCCATAAATGACATGTCCCACAATGCATCTCAAATTTGACTTTTTCTCAGAATTTGACTTTTTTTTTGTCAAAATATGCCTTTTTTCTTAGAATTAGACTTTTTCTCAAAACTAACTTATTTTTCCAGAATGTGGCGTTTCTTTTAAAATCATATTGTGACATTCTTACCGAAGAGACTTGCAATTAGTTTCCCTAGACTTCTGCTTTCAGACGTAGTTAATTATGAATTCATTACTCTATCTGATAATATTCCAATGCAGAGGCAATAATGTAATATAATACATTATTTTATATATATTCAATATTGATATATGTATTTGTATATAGTCTTAAAGTTACAACCGGCCCTTTGAGTGCAACCATAATGCTGATGTGGTCCGTGATGACATTGAGTTTGACACCCCTGCACTAGAGCATGTTGGCACAATTACTGCAATGCCACAGAGCTTATGTTCAGCACCCCACCCAAAAAAAGGCCAGCCTTATTTATGACGCTCTTAATATGTGTGTTCTCTGCCTGAGGGTGCTGAGCTTGCTTTAGATTAGTGGATTAATGCGTGTGTAGATTGTGCAGACAGCGAAATACTGCACAGTGGTTTATTATAGTATTAGCATTCTGATCTAGTATACCAAGTCACTGTTATAAATCTAGTGGTTTTCAAAGTGAAAGTCATTTTATCTTAATAGAGAGGTTCACCAGATAAACGGTAACTGTTATTTATTATCAAAAAGTAATCAGTGTTGTGTGCTTGCACTCGTTTGATTGGCCCAACACAGCACTTTGCTGAATGACATCACAATGTTGGACTCTGAAGCTTAGGTTGGCAACACAGCTGTGAGTGAAGCACATCTTTAAAAGAAAGTCGGTGTTTTTTTTGTTGCACAATCTTGTAACAAAAGACGCAATGATAATTTCCCCATCCGTTTCCTCTATAATAAGTCTTAAGTGATTTTGTGAAATGTTGCATATGTATTAGAACTGAAAATGTAACATGTGACAATTCTGTTACCACAATTAAACAGTGTCTTCTCAAAGAAACCAGGCGATATTTGCTGGATCCTCACACAGTGGGTGCTGTAATTAGAGACATCATACAGCACTGCACATGATACGCATCTGCCAAACTGAGCCATCTGTCAACCAGTGTCAACCCACCTGCTCACCCTCACATCTCTTGACCCCTCTTCTAGCAATTCCCAGAGTTATCAACGGTGCTCTGACGGAAATAATAACTGGATGCTGTCCGTCACAGAATTATGATATACAATACGCTAACAATGTCCTCTAATGAAGAACTAGATGGAGTATCACTTCCATTGAGTCAAGAGATCAATACATTACTCATCATTTACCCAGAGTGCCAAGTGTTTCTCATCCTGAGGTGCAATAGCAGTGCAAGAATCACTCAAATGTGTCGTATTTGTCAATGGGCTGTTTAACAAAGGACTCTGAAGGGAGACTTTTCCAATGGCCATTGATGTCACTTGTCTGTTTTTGGATGGTATTCGTCATAATGCTAATTTCACTTATATATTATATAAAACACCTATATCACAATGACTTATGGCTATTCTATTTAATTTGAAATGATGAAACCTTAAACACGGGAGAAAATTATAAAATCACAGACAATGTCAAATATTTTATTGGGTAAGGGATGACAGTTATATGACACATCATGAAAGACTTTCACACGGCAGTGTGAACGGTCTATAGAGAACCGTCTATGTGATGAACAAGCTCTGGCAGACGTTTAGCCTCAGAGGTCATTACATGTAAAGTCCCTGCAAAGTAATCACTGCACCCAGGGGACTTAATGCTTTTCTAGCAGGTGTCACAATGGTAATTTGATTCCATCATAAGGCCTCCTGACCTGGTGGGATACAATGCTCGCTGGCCCATAAACTCCATCCAGTTGACTAAAGGGCCAGAGGCCTGTCGACATGGCGAGGGTGCATGAGACATGCATGCAAATACAGAAGAAAAACATTACCATACACGCGCAGGGGGATACCTGCAAACACAGCACACACAGCTCTCAGCAGGACTCAACAACATGAACCGCCATGTTACTGTCCATTAAGGCGGAAACATTACAATAAAGCCCCAGTGACTCACAGTAGGAACGCAAAAGCATTAAGGCAACGCAATGCTAATGACAATGTTGTTATCAGAGGGCAGCTTATTATGCTGGGCAATATTCTACATCAGGAAGCTATCTGAAAATGTATTAGACATATGAAGGTCATACCATTCTAGCCTAGCGGAATGAATTGAGGCAATTTCTTATCAACGATGTCTATAAAATCCCTGTTTACACAAGAATAATTAATTCAAATACAATCTGAAAAGGACGAGGAGACACAATGTGTGGGCTTTAATTTACAGAAGTCGATTTATATCAGCTTCTTTTTATTTGTGCGTTTGCTTGTTTGTGAACTTGTTTTGCTTTCATGCCCAGACCGTACAACCCACATCAAAGGATCTGATTCATATGTGTGTTTAAGCTTGTCAGGGTTGTATGTGTTTTGTGATTTAAGTTATCAGCGCCTAAGGATTAGTGTGCAATGAATACAAACATCTGTTTCTCGGTGAACAACACATGAGAATATGGGTTCCCTCAGGGCTAGGGTTGGGTATCGTTTGAATTTCCACGATTCCGATTCCGATTCCGATTCTACTTTTCGATTCCGGTTCTTAACGGTTCTCGATTCCGATTCTTTGAGGGGCAGGGTAAAAAAATGATACATGCTTCTTCCACCAAAAAAATTACATTTATTCGAGAAACTTTTACACAGGTTAGTTTAAAGTAATATTCACATTAATCAGTCTGTTTATATTCACTGCTATGTAACTTTAACCTGAGAACCCCTGAAGCTACAACAGTTCAACTTTTAAAAACAGTTCTTGTTGAGAAAAACAAGCATATCTGCCTTCTCAGGCATACCGGGAAGAAATGTTTGAACATTTTGAAGTAAAATGCTTCAATCTGGTGCACACGCAGAATTACTAGAGACTAGATCTAGGGGGTACAACTCCAAACACCCATATGAAAAAGATCGGTTTACATTTGAATAATTAAATAACAAATAGCTTACATGTAATGCATTTTATTTTTGTTGTTCATTCATATCTTATTTTACTATTTTATTTATGCATATTTTTTTATCTCTCCAGTTTAAAACGATATGTCTGGTTTACTGTCCTATAGTATACATTGGAATGATTTCAAACCTGTTTTATCCCAATAATTATAAAGGAGTGCCTTGGAAATATGTGTTTACATAAATTGTGATCAAAACGTTTGAGACCCACTGAGATAACTTAGACTAAAGTGAACTATCTAAACACTGAGAGTCCTTTACCTCACTGAGCTGAAGTTATCAGCCTCTCAGTCTGACTGGAGAGGACTCTCCCTCCACATCATTGTAGAAACATCTTCTTCTTCCGTAAGAGCAGCTAGCACCAGATGCTAATAACAACAGCGCCGGTTCCAGTGCACCCTCGTGAGCTGCGGTTGCCAGATAAGCCAACATCCCCCATTTTCATCACTTGCAGCGCCCAACGTACAGGGCAAATGAAAAGTGTAACCGGGATGAAAAGGGTGTTACATTTACTTAATTATGAATGTTGTTACATCAAGGCCGAAAATTAGGATGAGCACCAACGGTCAAAACATTTATTTTTTCTCCCAGAGCTGTCAGCGCAGCGCCTCCACAGATCTGGCGCCCTAGGCGAACATTTATAATGCCAGTGCGACAGGCCGGCCCTGGTCTCAGGTTACACTGTAGGAAATGTAGATACAACGCTACATTTCCCGCCCCGCTGCAGTCATGCAGTAGGCTACGGAGAGCGGCGAGAAACATTTCCTCAGGAATCGAAAAGCGGAACCGAAATTCACATTTCTAAATGATACCGTTGGAATCGAAATGTTGGAACCGGTTCCGAACCGGAACCGGTTCTCGGTACCCAACCCTACTCAGGGCCCAATTCATAGTTTCTCTTTTAAGGTAATCTGTGATGAACGTGGAAATTAAAGTGTTTTATGCTTTTACATTACGGTAGCATGATCCTGACCTTGATAAGCAGCGTGTGTGAAGAATAACAATGGATCGTTCAAAAAAGTCCTTAAAATTCAAAAGGTCAAATGCAGCTGCCAAGTTTAAAATGTAGATATCATTTTGTATTAAGTGGTGTTTCGTATAGCTCAGTTGGTAGAGCTGGCAGCTGGTGTGCACCGCCAAAAGTGTCAGTCAGTCATGTTTCATGTTGTTATTTTTGTATTATTTTTCACTTCTCGTTTTGTTTTGTCACGTCTCATTTCAGGTTCCGTGACTCCCTTTCCTAATGTGTTCTCCCGCGCTCAGCAGCGTCAGCCCCGCCCCTGATTGTTTTCACCTGTGTCTTGTTGTCGAGTGTTTAAACCCCCCAGTCTCCCAGTGTTCAGTGTCAGTTCGTCTTGTCCTGTCCTCATGCCAGAACTCTGCTCATCAACGGTTGCTCTTTTTGTTACATGCCTTATTCATGCTCCTGAAACTTATTGTAAGTTTGTTCCTCACGTTGTGCGTTGATTTTTTGTTGTGCCTTTGTGAAACCTATTTGTGTTCGACTCGTGAAGAGTGCCGTTATCATTTTTGAATATCCTTTTTGGCAAATAAAGTATATTACTTGTACTTTATCTCTGGCTCCCGGGTCGTGCATTTGAGTCCTTTTTTCCCTTGTGTATCCAAGTTCGTAACAGCAGCCCATGTGGAGGCATGTAATCCCCACTGCCGTTTTAAAACATTAACTTAAATAAAGGCACAGGTTGCCCAAAACACCTTTAAGGTATAGACATATTGGTTTTCGTGAATAAAACATGTTGTAATATAGTAGTATCTTATAGGTAGCTGTGCATGTAAGCTTAATCAGTAGCTTTTACACACATCTGTTACCGAACACCGTCGTTGTGGGTCATTTTCATGGAAGATCTGTTTTTGGTTCCTGGTTTACATACAGATACACAGTCCTATTGTAGGCACTACACACATGTGTCACTTCTAACAAGGTGTTGATTGTAATCCTTGAAGCTCTAGTTAATGACGTGTCCTTGTTGTGTGGTCTTAATCCTGTCTGCAGTAAGTGTTTGTTTGTTCCTCTTCTCCTTTGCTTGCTTCCGATCACAGTGACGTGTTTCTACTTCAAGTGTGGTTTTGTTGTACTTGTTGCTGGTTCTTTAGTGCATTGCTAAGATAAGAGAACCAGTAAATGCACTGCACAATTACATGTAATGGCTCTTATGTGATGAGAGTTTTTCCAGGAAATATTGAACAACATATGGATAATAAATAGAAAGTAAAGTGGTCAAGAATATAAACAACCATTGCCTGATTCCCCATTAGACAAATGGAAAGAAAAGGTTTTGGATCTCAACATGAAATGCTCACTGAGAATCCTCAGCAGTGATCAGAAGAGGGAGCGCCAGCTGAATGCCAACACACTCTAGCCAAAATATACACACAAATAAATGTGTGTCAGACTGAGGGGTCCAATGAGAGGAATTCATTGATTTCTGTGTTTCAGCTTCAATGTCTCGCCTGTTTGATGTCTCTGTGAAGGCATCATAGTTCTGCAGTGATAGGCTCAGTATGACTTTGCCAAAGCAATGTGCTACATGGAAGGATTACTATGGTCCGGTCCGGGGGAAACAAAGGGCCTTCTCTCCAGCAGGAACAATTATCACGCTCCAGCAAAGCTGGACCCGCAGAAAATGGTGTATTGTGTTCCAGCTTAATGAGATGATCGACACAGAGCCAACAAGATACATCTGTAAGCATTTAGCAGGATGTGTGGACAAAGTGAGAGAGAGCAGTGAGGCGAACTGCAAATAGGGCGGTAATCCAGAGGATAAATGTCAGAGAGCGGGATCATTTCAATCTGGATCATTTAGATCCAATAGGGTTAGACATAAATACAATTACACAGTGCACATTTCCACTTGGTGTCCTATTTCAAATTAAAGGAAACATTTATCACTATTGTTCTGCCACCAGTTGAGCACCACATAACGAGCAGAAGCAGAACCAATGTTCAACCTGGTCTTCTTTTGTCAGTGAGCACTTGAAAATGGTACCAGAGTGAAGTCAGTCAATAGCATAGAAGTAAGCATTTTGTCTACACTAACAGGCAACTACTAAGAATGTTGATTGCTGACGACACAGGCGGAATTAACGTTGTTATACTATAGGCTCACAAGCTTAGTTTACAATGGTAATAGTTTGAACCAGACATCCGATTAAGTATGTTACACAGGGATAAACACAACATTTAGCTACCGACAACATTTCTAAATTCATGAATTTAGGATACGTCCCCAGCTGACCCAGAAAGCCACGCAGGTTCTGGTCCAGGCTCTCGTCAGCTCACGCCTAGACTACTGCAACTCCCTCCTGGCTGGTCTGACCTGCATGTGCCATCTGACCTCTGCAGCTCATCCAGAATGCAGCGGCTCGCCTGGTCTTCAACCTTCCTAAATTCTCCCACACCACGCCGCTCCTCCGCTCCCTCCACTGGCTTCCGGTAACTGCTAGAATCCACTTCAAGACAATGGTACTTGCGTACCATGCTGCGAATGGATCTGGCCCTTCCTAGATCCAGGACATGGTTAAACCGTACACCCCAGCACGTGCACTCCGCTCTGCATCAGCCAAACGGCTCGCTGCCCCCTCGCTGCGAGGGGGACCCAAGTTCCCATCAGCAAAAACACGTGGGTTTGCTATCCTGGCTCCAAAATGGTGGAATGAGCTCCCCATTGACATCAGGACGGCAGAAAGCTTACACACCTTCCGGCGCAGACTGAAAACTCATCTCTTTCGACTCCACTTCGAGCGATAGAACTATTAACAAAGCACTTATATACTAATAAAGGACTGGCTTATCTAAAGCCAGTTGAGTAGCACTTGAAGTGTTTTTGCTCTATGAAACCTGATGTACTTATATGATTCTGTTTTCTTCAAGTTTGTTTTTGTTGGTCGAACGCACTTATTGTACGTCGCTTTGGATAAAAGCGTCAGCTAAATGCAATGTAATGTAATGAATTCACAATGCTAATATATATTACTTAATTACTTCAAGATATAGTATGTATCATCATTCGATAAGCCTAGTTTGAGAACTCAACACCAAATAGCAATTTATTTTAAATCATTAATTGTTACCCGTTAATTTCATATTTATATTGAACTACTCCAGTAATATTTCCATGCTCCCCTTGGCAAAACCGGAAGAAGTACTGTTGGGAATCCAAGGCCTACACATCACACTATCACAGCACAGCAATTCTCTATTTAAATATAGAGGGGAAAGAAACAAAGACTGATCATTGGATGATGGAAGAGAGACTAGGGGGATGGTTTCATATAGATCAGTTTGCATGGTGGAGAAATACATACAGCTATCTATTGACAACCACTTGGAGTGCAGGTCTTTAGGTTTATGTTAGCCCTCTAAGTGCAGCCAAGGAATGCTCAATCAGGAGAAAAATATCCATACGCTTTACCTCCAGCATTAAGATAATGCTTTCCCACCATAAGTTGCATTCCCAGCAAGGAAGAGAAGTTGCAAGAAAGAAAAAAGAGGAATATTAAAGGCTTTGTTGTACTCAATTATTTGGAAAGGAGTCTATACTAGAGGCATCACGAGGATCGGAGGAGTGGCTTCTGGCAGCCGTTGTTGATGTCGTGATATTCATGCTGGAGGGGCAACAGCGGGTCTGAGAGTTTGACATCAGATTCAGTTCAAGTGTGAAGGACCAGTCAGGTGATTAAGGCAATGACTTAGCAGAGCACATAGTAAATGTCACCTCTGGTGGAAATCAATATCGCCTGAAGAATCCACAGTGCATCTGATCTATAGAGATGGAGAGGGCCACTACAGCTGATATTTGCTGAAGAGCCTGAGAGCGAGAGAGGCTGTAATGGCTGTTAGAAGTGATGTGTGAGTATGTGTACATCCAGTAAGTGTTTGTGTGAGTAAACTCCATCAGACAGAGAGGACGAAGACAAAAGGTATATTGAGAAAGGCGAAGGAAGAAAGAAGAGAAAAAACATTTCTGTCAGAGTCTGTGTTTCTCACGCATTCTAATGCCTTTATTATTTGGATGTATTTCCTTCTGCTCTTTTTTTATCGAGCTGTTGGCTAATAGATGCTGTGAAGAACCCAAACATTAGACAGTCCATCTATTTGGATTTATTTGTGTCTATTAAGCCTGTCTCACTTTTTTAATTACCAATGCTATGTTATAAACGTACTTGCAATCTGCTTATATCACCGCATATAAACCTATTGGGACTTAAAAGCACAACAAAGGTCGCAATTAATTGTCATTGGGTGCTTTAAATGTAGTAATACATTTCAGGCCGATTAATTACATAGCAAGCTTGGTAATCTAATTCCCTAAAAAAGTAATACATCCATGCAAAAATAAAACATATGTTAAACCAGATTAGTTTTTTACAAGTCATGACCGACAGTTATGACCTGTGTTAGGAGATTTAAATGTTAATTAGGCCGCATTTCCAAATCTCCTCACGTCCCTACACAAGCCATTATCTTACAGGAAGGGAATCCAGATCATACAAGTAACCGTTTAGCAATAATCCACTTTAATGGTAATATACAATGCAATACAATCAAGTACAATCAATACAGTACAAATTACATACAGTTCTGTGGGATCCCACATTTACCTGATACTCACGTGAGCCAGCCAGCCAGCCAGCCAGCCAGCCAGCCAGCCAGCCAGCCAGCCAGCCAGCCAGCCAGCCAGCCAGACAGAGGAGAAAGAGGCCGAACACAGCGGGGTTTCTGTCTATATCCCTCGCTGACCCAAGGAGGAGTTATCTGCGCCTCCCTTCCAGACCAGTGATTGGCTGCCCAAATTATCCTCAACACCCCACATCAGGGATGACTGTATGTTAACTCCTGACCTTCCCCCTCTTCCTGTGTCCTCTAAAAACCACATGTTAGCAGGCCCAAAACCAGCCCAGTTTTCTACACAAATCATTTTCAAGCTTCTTCACAGTTTGCATGAATACATACAAATATTTCCTTACACCTGTTTTGATAGTTGATAGGTGAGGTTTAGGTGATTTTTGTCATCTATAATTTCTCCTAATATACAGATAATAATGCATTTTAAATGTTTATATTAATTTGATGTCATTAGTAATTATGATTATAACACATGATAACTATATGCATAATGAATATTAAAATGAGCGTAATAGAAAGTGGTTTTGGAAATTGTAGTGTGCACAAGATGTCTGTGTAACTGGTTCATGTGCAACTGAATAGAATCACTGTGACCTTCATATGCACTCTAGTGGCTCAGGTAATGTAAATCATTCTGGTGTGTTCCTCTGTGCATGTCACTTAAAATCGATAGTACATTTTGGTCTCTTTGAGTGAGTACATGTGTGTGTAAGTGTGTCTCCCTGCACGTCTAGGTTTGCCAATGATCCAGCCTGCCAGCCAGCCAGTGTGTGTGTGTGTGTGTGTGTGTGTGTGTGTGTGTGTGTGTGTGTGTGTGTGTGTGTGTGTGTGTGTGTGTGTGTGTGTGTGTGTGTGTGTGTGTGTGGATTTGCATGGCTCTGACTCTGCATGCATGCCGGATGGTTTGCCAGGCGCTACAGCCAGACAGCCTGCCAGTAAGCCTGACATTTCATCCAGCCACTGTGTCTCCTTCCACATACTACATTCCCCTTTCTCTCCTCAATCTTGCACTGCCTCTGTGTTCCATCAAGGTAAATGTCAGTGCACACACCTCGGTATATGTCTGGTTGACCTGTCCGGGGCCCTGGCTACATCCATAGCCCCGAGATGAGGCCAGAAAGCTAGGGGAGAGAGGGGGAGCGAATCAATCCGGCCGGGCCTCAGACACCTACAGCTGGCAGGTTAGCCAGGCATGCAGCACCTGCGTCATGAAACCGCCTGGTTCCCGGCCCGGGCTGCCCGAGCCTGGCCACACCTGCTGGAGACGCAAAACTACACTGGAGCAGTAAACACACAGCCACGCCATAGAGGAAGAGCAGCCGAGCGACCAGGGAGAAGAGAGGAGAAAAACGACATTGTTGCTGCTGGTGGGTGGTTGTTGTCACCATGTGAATGCCACATTCAAAAAGTAATAAAAAGGAGAAGCAAAGGAAAAAGGGGAGAGGCAGAACAACAGGGTGATGAACACAAATAAATAAGGGGTGCGGAAGCCATTCGTTGGATATTTGTGGGTGAATGTACTGCAAGTACTGTGAAAATCTGCATGACATTGTTGAACTGGAGTAATGGAAAGTACATTAACACAAAGCTTAAGTTACGAGACAATCCATGAGATGTGTTTAATGTTAACATAATAAAGGAACAATTTGCCCAGAAAAATTACCATTTGTGTTTACATAACTCATAATGTTTCCTTGAATTTTTCAAGAAAACATTATTGCATGCCTTCACACAGTGAATGAAGAAGATCATGAAAAAACTATAGGTTACTTACGTAACCCCAGACCTCAGAGTAACATGAAGTGAGATGTCTCACTATGGGATGCATCAATCTCATTACGCCAATCCTGATTGGCTGGTGATCTTGACGTCAGCGTCAGGGAATTCACCCCCTATAAGTAGCTTGCGCCACAACGCATGCGTCATTCAAAATAAACACCTCTTCTCGCTTCACCATAGCAAGGAGGGCCGTCTGGTGAGACATATCACTTCATGTTACTCTGACTACTGGGGTTACGTAAGTAACCTATAGTTCTCATTCATAACACTCCGTTCGATGTCTCACTATGGGAAATTGTAGCTCCCGTATTGCCAGACGAGCTTATCTCGAAAATCACCAAACCGACCAGAACTTTAACAGGTAGGGCTCCGACTCAACCAGGTGCCCAGCACTGCTTGAGTCAAAACTGGGAGTAGAACGTCCAGACTGTTAAAAGGCGGACAAAAGTGAGCGGCGAGGGCCAGCTCGCCGCTTGCACCAATGTCTTGGATGGGAGACATCCTGGACGGAGCCCAGGATGCAGCCAGACCCTGAGTCAAGAGAGCATCGCGAACCCGAAGGTGCCTGTGAGCTCTGACTCATACGGGCCCCACAGCAATTGCTTCCACAAACAGTGGGAGAGCCGTTGCTTAGTAACAGGCTTGCCCTTGTAAGGGATAGCCCAGGACACAGGGGGCTTGGTCATTATGACAAAGCACCCCCGATTATGGTACCGCTCACGGGCCAGGCCCATAGAGCCAATCGCTCTAGGTGTGGGTGAAAAATCGCCCCCCCCGCTTGGGACAGTATGTCCCTGCGTAGTGGGAGCTGCCATGGCTGCCCGCACAGCAGCTGATATATCTCCGCTAGCCAGTACATAGCTGGCCAGTGTGGAGCTATCAGAGTAAGTGTGTGGCGTTGCTCTCTCACTCTGGCCAGAGTTGGAGGTATCAGAGCCAGGGGTGGGAACGCGTACAGAAGGCCCGGGGGCCAATCGTGCGTGAGTGCATCCACGCCTAACGGTGCATTCAGATCCCGCATCGAAAAGAACAGCTGACACTGAGCGTTGTCTTTCGAAGCGAACAGATCCACCGCGGCTCTGCCGTAACGCACCCACAGCTGGCTCACAATCATTGGATGTAGAGTCCAGTCTGCGTAAAGTGGTGTACCTCTGGACAGTAGATCTGCCCCGAGGTGCATCACTCCCGGTACGTGCCTCGCTCTCAGAGAGAGGAGACGCCTACCGCTCCATAGGATAAGTTTGCGCGCCAGTGTGTGTAACTGGAGAGAACGCAAACCCCCTTGGCGGTTAATATACGATATTGTGGTCGTATTGTCTGTCCTCACGAGGACGTGATGTCCCCTGAGGAAAGGCAGAAAGCGTCTTAGGGTGAGAAACACCGCTAAAAGCTCCAGGTAATTTATGTGCGCCCGCTGGAGGTCTCTGCTCCAGAGACCCCTCACCGGGCGACCTTCATAAATACCTCCCCAACCTGTCAGACATGCGTCCGTGGTGACCACTTTCCGTGAAAGGACAGCACCCATAGGCACACCTCCTTCTAGAAAAGTCGGGTGCAGCCAGTGGCGCAGTGCCATTACACATTTCACAGTAACCATCACTCTTAGTTTTAGGGCGGCCACCCAGCGCTGAAACTCCCTCATGTGTAAGCGTCCCAGTCGTACGACCAGGATGGCTGACGCCATGAGTCCCAGCAATCGCAAGCATGATCTGAAGAGAACATGTTTGCGCAGCTGGAAATGAGCGAGACAAGCTCTGAAAGCTTTCACTCTTTCCGCTGACAAGCGAGCTGAAAAGGGCACCGAGTTCAGGCGTAAACCCAGGAAGAGTATAGTCTGCGCGGGGCACAACATGCTCTTCTCTGTGTTTATTATGAAACCCAGGTTGAGCAGGTGCTTTACAAGGACATTTGTCTGCGTAACAGCCTCCTGTTCCGACTGTGCGAGAAGCAGCCAGTCGTCCAGGTAGGTCGCCAGGCGAATGCCCCGTTGTCTCAACGGGGCATTCGCGGCTTCCGTACACCGTACAAACACCCTTGGACTGAGAGACAGACCAAAGGGGAGTACTCTGCTTTCATAACAGATCCCCTGAAATGCGAACCTCAGATATTTCCTGTGTGGGTAATATACTGGGATGTAAAAATACGCATCTTTCAGGTCGACTGATGTAAACCAGTCATTTTGTCGCACGAGCCGCAGCAGAGATGTGTGAGTGAGCATTCTGAATTTATATCTTTTTAGATATTTGTTCAGAGCCCTTAAATCAAGTATTGGCCGAATTCCGTTCCCTCCCCGTTTGGGAACGAGGAAGTACTTGGAAAAAAAGCCGCCCTGACTCTGCTCGGCGGGTACAATAGATATAGCCCTTTTTTCTAGGAGTGAGAGAATCTCTTTCTCCAGAATGAGGGCTGACTCTCCTCGGGCCTGCGAGTGCAGAATGCCCGAGAAGCGAGGAGGGGTGACATCGAATTGGAGTCTGTTGCCCCGTGTTACTGTCTTAAAAACCCAAGCAGATGATGTGAGCATCTTCCACTGCATGCTCCTTAGAGCCAGTGAAGATGTCACATCTCCTCCTCTCTGAGTCTCTATTTGTTGTGTTATGGGGCCCTCTAGTGTCTGAACACAGTGGTGCCCCTTATCGACAGTACCCACCGACACTGCGCATGCGCGTGACGGTGGTGCCTTAACAGCCCCAGCCGGCACTGCGCATGCGCGTGATGGTGGTTCCCTTAAAGCCCCAGCCGGCACTGCGCATGCGCGTGGCGGTGGTGCCTTTACAGACCCGTCAGAAATCCGCCTTTTGAGAGATGCCGTAGCTGCTCTCAGAAGGGGAACAATTGACGGGCTGTTTATTGGCTTCATTGATTTTCTTTTCATTTTGTTGAGCTGCGCCCTCGGCCTGAAGCCTGGATGCGTCAGCGGCAAATGTTTTATGACAGAAGAATCAACCAATGTGTGTATGTGTTTGTGCGGACTTGAGGATGGTGTTTAGGCATCTCTCGAGGCGGCGGGAACACATTCAGAGCTGGGGAATGAACTTCCAGCTCTGTCACGGAGGGGAGAAGGAGGGGCTGTCACGCCGCTCACTTCTTCTTCCTCGACTGCTGGCCGAAATTCTGGGTTGGCTGAGCCTGAGCTGCAGCCGGAACTGGAGAATTTCTAGGCCAGCTCGCCCTCATCTCCAGCCTGGGCTGGGGACTCAGGGCGGGCTGCGACCTATGCGTCTTCGGTGCTTTAAACCGAGCAGAGTTTGAGGCAGCTTGGGTAAAGGACTGCTGCTGTGAAAGCAGCGGCTGGACCCTTCGAGGGAGAAAGAGGTGGAGTGCCTCGTCCTCCCTCTTCTTCGTCTCACACCTCCTTTGCATGGAGGCGAGAGCGGAGCCGAAAATTCCCTCGGGAACGATGGGCATATCCAGCACATCCTCCTTTTACCGGTCTGGGAGGTTGGTGAGGTTGAGCCATCTCGCTCTTTCCTGCACCACCATGATCCCCATTGCCTGGACGGCGCAGCGTTGGACACGGAGACAAATGTCCGTGACCACTGCCATCTCGTCCAGAGTGGCTGCCCCCGGGTTACCTGACAGGTCCTCGCAGAACTCCGCTTGGTAGGCGGTTAGCAGCGAGGACACATTCAGGGCCCTGGCGGACAATGCTGCAGCTTTATAGGATTTTTCAGTCATTGCTGAATGAAAACGGTCCGACTTTGCTGGCAGCGTGGGGTTCCTGCTTGGTGACGGGCCCACCCGTGGTAGAAGGTGGGCCGCTACCAGCGGTTCCATGGGCGGCATGCGGAGCAGGCCGAGCTTCTCCATTCCGTCGCAGTCTAGGGAGGAGGCACCCTGGATTGGGACCTTGTTGCTGAAGGTCCGGTCTCTCCACGAGACCGACACTACATCCAACATCTCCGGGAAGACTGGAAGGAGTATTCTCTTTTTCCCCGCTGCTTGGGGAAGATGTTTTCCCTCGTAGCGGAACCTGGAGGTCTCCTTGGCCATTTCGGGCCACGGGACGTTGAGTCTGGCCGCAGCGCGTTTACACACGGCCTGCAGGTCCATGCTCAGACCGGGCAAATCTGGTGTGCTATCGCCCGGGAGAGCCGCTCTCGCCTCAGACTTTGCAGCCTGAGCCGGTGACATGAAGGTGTCCTCTTCCTGTTCATCTGACTCGGACAGGAGGAACGCCAAGCCGTCCTCCTCTTCGTCCTCCTCGTAGTCCAGCTCGAGAGCATCCTCTGCGGGTGAGACCATGGTGAGGTCTAACCGGGAGCCCCAGCCCCAGCTCCAGCTTGGTGTCTTGTCGTCACCGGGTCCCGGCCTGCCAGGGCGCGGGATTCCGGTTCTATAGCCATCACAGATAATGAGCCCCAGACCGACACGGAGAGGGGCTCACTCTCTGTGGCGGACGCCCCCGTGTCTTGACTGCCGGCCGGCAGGTCCGTGGACATGGGGGGGGGTCCTGTTACGACAGGCTAGCTTGTCGTGCTAACCGTCGGCGGAGGCTCTTGACTGTGAAGCGGACACAATGTCCGCATGAGCCGGGGTTGTCGATAGCGCCTCGGGCGTGTTCCAGCCCGAGGCAGGACGAACAGACCTGGTGTGTGTCTGTGCCAGAGATCTTCAACCCGCAGCCGCAGAGTCGAGCCACCGAGTCCCTGACTCCTCTGGTGTGAGGGAGAGGGGCGTCCATCTTGTTCGCCTCGTGGCGTGGAGAGGGCCCGCTCTCGACAGGTGGGATGGGAGAAAAGATATTACCACCTTGTCCTTAATCCGGAGAAAAGGACGGTGTGGGTCTTTTAATCCCGGAGAATACTGACTGGTGTGGCAGTATGCTCTTTTAATCCTTTCTTCCTCCGTGGAGAAGAGAAAAGAAAAACTTCCTCGCTACCGTGGTGTCGGTAGAGAGGGAGCGAGCTAGCAACAGGTGTGCTGCTAGCTTAAAAAAATCGGACCTACCTTACTTTCTCGGCTAGAGAAGGGCGAGGTCGATTTTAAATACTAACAGCGTTAGTACTACCGTCTTCCTGCGAAGCAGAAGGAGTAGCCGGCGAGCGCCCGTCGACCGAAATGGGTATGTGGGTTCAGTCTGTGGACCGTTAAGCTTGTCCGGCTACTGTAGAGATGTGCTCTGAAGCGAGAATAGGTGTTGCGTCGTGGCGCAAGCTACTTATAGGGGGTGAATTCCCTGACGCTGACGTCAAGATCACCAGCCAATCAGGATTGGCGTAATGAGATTGATGCTTCTGTTTGCTCCGGGATGAGGCGCATCCCATAGTGAGACATCGAACGGAGTGTTATGAATGAGAACTTCATAGTCTTGATGAAATAACATATAACAGCCATCTGTCAAATTTAAAATAGATAGACATCTATCACAAAACTTGTGCTGTATAATCCAAGTAGTATTTTTCCAATTGTATATGCTCAATTTAGTCTGAAGGCATGATTTTTCCCCAAATGATTGTGCTTTTTCAAAAATGTGGCCCCAATTCATTTCAATTAACAAAATGTTTCCCCGTTTTTGGATATTGTGTTGACCATGACATTTGTGTTAAGAGTTTGAGGTTACAAAGGGTGAATACTTGAAATACAATTGGTCATTTTGGGGTTATCTATTCCTTGAATCTAACCAGGTTTTGTTTGAAATCTCTGCAGGACTGACAATCAAGGTTTTATACAGTGTGTGTGTCCTACTACTAAAAGTTGCTATTAGGCATGTAATTATCTGTATAATTAACCTAGTGTACAATAACATTTCATGGGTAGCAAAACCTACATTTCCCTCTGGAATTGAGGTTCGTCATGAGTCAGCTGAGTCTTAACTAGTGCAACAAGAGTCAGCATGGGAATTTTCGGTGTGGTCATGGTCAACCTTTTGTGAAGAGAATATAACGTCGCAAAATGTAGCTTGAAATTTAACAGTGACTACGAATGAGTTTTGAGTTTAACGGAGCTGGTACACCCTGCTTATTAGTAACCCCAAAGGAGCCTTTTCTACAACCCATTAAATATAATTGTAGATTAATGGTACAAAAAAAACCTCTAACCACCCCTAAGAACAATGGAAGAACACAGACAGTAAGCATTAAACCAAGCTTGTATTTACCAAACAATGTCTGTTGAAAAAGAAACGATTTAGATTGAGCACATTCCTTGGCACATTAAAGCCCCTTGCCTCTTTGATAGCAGGGGACAACAGTGAATTGACCCCATCACCCATACAAATCATCTGAAGAGCTTCCTGGCACTGGCTACCACATAACGAGGACTTCTCTCATACCGCAACAAATTGATTTGACATTGAAACTTTTAGTGTTACATTGTATTCAAGCTGGCAGGTCCCATTGCGATGCAAATCCAACATCCCTGGAGGGGGGGTAGTTGCGTGGTAAGTGAGATGGCGTAACCCTGACAGTATCATTTCCTCACCGTCAGTCTGCTCAAATCCCTTCTCTAGTTGGCAAGCTTGTCAATACTTCCACCCCAGACACCTCTCACTTCAGCGCGCAGGAGCGGGGAGAGAGGTGTGAAGTGAGGGGATTGAAAAACAACAAGAGCGTCAGCTGCAGGCACCAGCTGCTTACCAGCGGAATTCATTTGAATGCACTTTATTTTCATCCCTGTCGGTATTCGGCATGTCAATCTGAGCACGTTCGGTTCCATCAAGATGTCGTGTTCATTCACCTTGAAAGCAGTGTTTTGTCTAATAGCCACAGTAAGTAAACTTGAAAAAGACTTGTTGTTTTTAGTATACAGTACAAGTGACTTTCCCCTGTCTTTGTTAAACTCTGTTGTGTCTAAACAATAGCCACTGCAGACACACCCCAATGAACCTCTGTGCCATGGCAGAGACGGATGGAAACCCGATGCAATGCTCGGGCTGCTGCAGCTCAAATTGTGCCACATTGACAGGGAGGTTACACCTCTTCAGGTGTTGTAAGTGGGAGCCAACTTTAGAATGGTGATGCTATCATGCTTTGCTCTGAAAGACAGCAAATTGCAACACAATTCAAGTTTGAATGTCCGTAATCATGAGCTCGCCTCCTAGACACAAGCCTATCGGAGGCTGCCATCAGCTGGTGATGCACTGGGGTGAACGAGGAGCGATAAAGAAAAGGGAAGTGTATGGACGTGGAATCGCCTAGCCCGTGTTATCACTCTGCCGGTGTCTAAAGCTATTGTGGAGAGGCTGGTGGGCCGCACATACATATTGTTGGGGGTGGTCGTTAGAAGTAAAAGACTGAGGTCTGTGTTTGTTTCTCCAAACGGTTTATCGTTGTTATCGGCCTACCTTTCTCCTCTCTAGCTAACCTTCATTCATCAAAAGTAACGGCTGCTGCCGATATGCTCTCTGCAAACACTCCGCCCTCCACCTTGTATCGACCTGCACCTACGTTTTTCCCTATTCAGTTTTCTCCTTGTTTTTGAACCAAAGCAAGATTTCACCCCTTTTTCCTTTTTTTAACTCCTTTACTATAAATGTTATTTTGTTTAATTTATACGTAAAATATTTTTTTAAATATTGGTATAATATTTAAAACCCAATTAATTCAGATTAAGATGATCTGACTCATATGAAAGGTCTGGAGCACTCATGATAATAAGGTATGCACTGGATCCAAGATAAGTCATTTGGGAGTCACCAATGTTGAACACAATGATAATTGAAGCGTGCTTTGAAATATCACCAGCACCAATGACAACACCCTAATAGCCATTAATAAAGAAACACAACTGACACTACAAAGGACATTATGCAGTATGCAAATGAATGCTCATTATATCACACTCCCTTGTTTCCTTGCTGTGTTCTACATTTTACCTCTTTGGTTGTCTCACTCTCTTCACTTTTTCTTTCACACACTTTGTCTAAAACTTTACGTTACCTTACTGCAATGATGGGAAACTGCCATGAATTCACATTCCTATCAGACACTGGAAAGTTATGAGAATTCAACTGACGCTTCTTCCAAAATACATCTTAGTGTATTAGACCAACATATATCATACTCCTCAAGATTGAGGATCTGCTGTAAGTAGCGTAGTTAGCCATATTTGGCTCAGGGTAGACAGTAGGGAGATACATTTGATCCATTAAGTAGTTTAGGACGTTTTTCTGGATCTTGTTACTCTTTTTTTCCTAACATAAAGACGTACAGGCTCAGCCAGTGTAAATTGATTTTTGAATAACTTTAAGTAATACCATAACTCTGCATTATCTTGCTTACATCATTACAATGTAATCATGAGCCCGAAATGCTTCTCCATTTTGTGAAAAAGTCCTTTTACATTGAGACACACTGCAGAGATGTTGGATCAAACTACTAACCCACTGTTGGTAGATGCCTTTTCACCCCCTAAGCCAAAGCTGCCGATAACAAAATCCTTCCATCTCCTTTTTAAAATGGATATAGCAGAAGGAAAATTCCCTGAGGAAAGTCTCTTTAAAAAGTCACAGATTATATGAGTACAAAGAACATTTTCTCAACGCACTTGAAGGATTTTTATCTCATTTACATTTTCTTTATAGGCACCAGACATTAGTCTTTCTGAAGGAGTGAAGGAAAGCATTTTTTGTTATGTCTTCTGAACAAAATCACCGGAAAACAATCAAGCCTCATTATCAGCGGCACAATTGAAAACGCTAAAGAAGGAGTTGTACGCATCATGTTTCATACAAAGGATTTGAAAAAGACAAACAATGCAAGTGAAGCGTAAACACATCCAGAAGGGATTTATGTATACTTTTCTATATTCAGCCTTTGGGCTCAAACACAAGCTGTATCTATAAAACCCAATTTGGCCAAGTCAAGACCGGACGTTGGGCTTTCACAAAAGTACATTTTAAAACATTTCCCAGACACAGAGTTGGAATTAGATTAAGTTGATGGAAGCTCCTAACCTGATTTAAGGAGGAATAGGAAAGAACAATTTGAAATTCAGCCATACATCCAATCCCATTTGATCCCGACAAAAGTACACTATAAATTGGGAATCATATCCCGGGCTGCTTCCCATCTGTGCGCTCACACTCTTGGATAGATTATTCTCAAGCAGGAAGCGAAGTCTGGCCCCATTGCCCTTGGAAGACATAAAACAATACGGATAAATATGCTTGGCGGGTTCTCATGCTGCTGTTTGTCACTGCAGCTGAGTGATTCCAGTTCACTCAACCGGGGTATAAATAATAATAATAGTAATGAAAGAGAAATTAATGGACGGACTAAAGTGTTTTTCCAGCCTTACCTTACCAAAACTAATTTTTTTAAGCAGTTTCCTTCTTACAACATGTTGGTGTGTGTCGTGTGTGAGCTGTGATGAAGTGTCTTGAGGCCGAGGGTCATCTATAGCTGCCTCAGATAGGAGAGCTGCATCATTATAGACCCTCAGCACAGCTCTCCATCACAGCCCTGTCCCTCAGTGCTGAGAGGACAGGAGGGGGGGGCATCCGTCGTCTCCTCCTCTGCTCCTGATCACACAGAGCTGCGCAGCCATTGATTCCAGCCCCACTGATAACCAGAGGTTGTATTTCCCCTCTCGCACTCTCTGTCATTCTGCCTTTCATCGAGCAAGCGCTTATGTGATTCACTCCCTTTGACTAATACCATTATGACATCAATGGACACGAGTGATCTGGTTTTGACTAGGCAAGATTCAATATATTGAAATATAGGCTTTTTTTTTACCAAAATAAGCTTTAACATTTGTCACGGAGGTGATCTCTGGGCTCATAGATATCGGCCTCCGTTACGGGTTGTTTAGTTTTTTGTTGTTGAAAAGTGTTCCCCTTTCCCCACAGTATGTCGTTGATTGTGTGCACCTGGTGCCCTGTGTTGACTCCTCCCCCCTCACCTGTGTCCTGTTGGGTTGATTGGGTTGGGCATTTAGGCTCTGGGGTTTTGCTGTTAGAGAGGCAGGTAGTGTGTGTGAGATCCTTGTGGCTGCAGGCTGTGCTGTGCTCAAGGAAACAACAGCAGGATTAAGGCTGTGTGTGTCATTGTGTTCATGCTGTAATAAATGCCCACACCGGGTTGTATTTTGGACGTTCTGCCTCTGCCTCCTTGCTTGGTCGGGCCGCTCAATTGTCAGCTTCACAATTGGTGTCAGAAGTGGGATTTGACCAAGTGAGGAGGTGAGAGTGATGGAGGAACTGCGGGAGATGATGAGGTCACTCCTGCAGCTTCAGGCAGCCGGTGAGCAGCAGTTCGCACAGGAAGAGGAACAGAGACTCCGGAGGCAAGACGGCAGATTGGCTGGAGGCTCGACGGGCGCTGACTCTGCCGCTGAGGCATCAGAGATCCTGGCGGAGAACCGGAGATTGGTGCAAGAGCAGAAAGAGGAGCAGCTCCGGTTACAGAGGGAAGAAGAGAGGAAGGCAGAAGCATCGATAACGGTTGGAAAGATGGCGGCGCACACACAGAAGAATAACATGCCAAGGAAACCTGGAGGAAAGGAGTCGTCGCAGCCTTTGATCATTGCCAAAACTCCGGAGTTCGTCCGGGATGTGATGGGTTCCGGCGCGGGGAGTACCAAGGGCGGGACTTTCTGGACAGGATGTCGGAGAAAGTGAATGAGGACATCGAGTGTCTCGGTAAAGTGGAGCTGAGCAAACGGGCGGCCGGTGATGGAGCAGCGGGGCGCGGGAGGAAGCGAAAAAGACTGAGGCGCAAGATGCGGATGGCAAAGATAGCCGAGAAGGTCCGTCAGGAGAGAGAGCGCGTCAGAGAACAGAACCAGCAGCAGTGCATGGAGAGGAAGAATCATATCCCGAAGAGAAAGAAAGGGAAGTGATCTCTGGGCTCATAGATCACGGCCTCCATTACGGGTTGTTTAGTTTTTTGTTGTTGAAAAGTGTTCCCCTTTCCCCATGTCTGTCGTTGATTGTAACAAAAGAGAACCTGCAAAAAATAAAAAAGGTGATAGGTCAGTGTTCTTTTGCATTATACCTGTATGCCTGTTTGGTTTTGTTTTTCTACATTAAGGAAACGACTGGAAAAAAACACCATGAGATTGATCTTTTGGCAAGATTGAATGAATTGTGTTAAGATAATAAGTGAGCTAAAATAACTGTTTATGTCATTTGAGTCTGGTGGCTTTGACGATAGCATAATACATGTATTTCTTCAACGTTATTACAATAAAATGATCATCCAAATCCCTGTTGATTTTGTTTATTATATATTCACGCGCCAGTGACCGTCAGAAGTGTGAATGAGTCCATAAAGAACTGTGAATTCTGCTGTCCAAGAATGATTGCCAATTGTAACCTTACCCAAGACAAAAGCCAGATGTTAGTGGATGTTAGTCTGGAAGAGGTTTCACATATTTAAAAGACCTTAAGTTGCCTTAATAAACTGGGATGCAATGCAGCATAAAGTGGACATATTTTCTCAGAATTTAAAAAACCCCATTGAGAGCTACAGAGGACATTATCCAACTGTTTTACAGGCTGAGTGGTATTCTTCAGGGGAAGTGAAGTGACCTTCATGTGTACAATCACAGTTGCTTGTTAGTCCTTTCTCTCTTGTGAGACAATCAGACAGTGTGATGACTAATATAAATCCTTGCGACACAGCAACTAGACTACAACAATATCTTTTTTATGATATGTTCCCTTTTGAATTCAAAAGCACTCAAGACCAATTAGATAAAGCACCAGACACGGCAGTATAGACGATTAGATATGTGATTAACCCAATGGCAAAATTATGGAAATATTTAACATAAAAATGAAAAAACACAGCACTTCATGTCCGTGTAATTGGATAAAAGAGTATGTGTGAAAAAAAAGTGATTTTATATATTTTCAGCATTACTACTTCACTAAGTGACAATCACTGATGCGATGTGGTGGTTTCTAGTGCAGTTTTAAAAGACAGTTGGATCTATTTTTATATCTAATAAATCTCAAGAGTCAAGGTAAGTGGACTATTTTCGAGGAAACTCTTGACACAAATTATGTTTTTAATAATGTAACAGCCACAGTAATTATGTCACTGTTCTGGATGATTTACCACAAATGATTGTCCATAATTGCTTCATAGCAGGAAAAACCCAATACAATATTGTCTTTTAAGTATTTACTGTACACTTGGAAAGTGTCCTTGGTACTATTCCCTGAAGTGGAGCCTGCGCACTCTGTTGAGTGTTTACAAAGTGGTCTCTAGATTCACTGCCAAAAGGTTGAGAGTTCGCACTTTCTAAATGTCCTCCGCTTGCTACTTTTTAATGAATAATCCATAAGTGTTTGATTTAATGATAACTCATGAGCTTTTTTTAATTATTCTTTTGCTGATGGCAGGGCTGTGCCAATAAATATGACTGAGCATTAATGACTGCTGTAGTCCTCCCAACAGAGCTCCAACAAGGGAGGAGGGAAACTTTCAGGAGTGTCGCCCACTCATCTTCCAATTTGCCATTGTATAAGTTGTTGTATTACAACATTATGATACATGCACAGTACACAACTCTTTAAATATTCATGTCTTACATAACATGCTCTATTACTCTATCCCTTTGTGCTGAAGGCGTACAGCTATAGTGTACTGAGACTAAAAGTGTGTGGAGAGTTAGAACAGAAAAATAGACGATGTTGCTCTCTGATGGGGTTGATCAGATCCATAATCGTATCTGCTCTTCTATATACTTTGCAATTTAATGCAGATTTGAGCATTTTTTCATTTCCAATCACTCATGACACAATTCCATAAAGGTCCCATGGATGCAACGGAGCGTTAAGTCGATGTTCTGCTTCTGTGTAATGTACTAGTGCTAGATAATCATTACATCCCCAATCACCACTACAGGGGTAGTTGTTATTTTCATCCCACTGCACCTGCATTAGCAAATCATGCTATAACATTGAAACATAAATAGTGTTTCCAGGACTCTTTTTCCGGAGGATCAACCAATGAATGTAACTGCTGTTCCCTCCCCTCTTAGTAAATATTGAATATGCTAGATATACTGCATCGCGGCTGTATGGACATAATTGTAACAGAGTAGTAAATGTTTCCTCTGCCCCCCTGCACCCCGCTGACCTTCCTGGTGTCTCTGGCTCTGAGATGGGATGTTAATGTCTCTGTCTGGACGGCTGCCATGCTGCAGCCCTATGCTCTAATGGATTGATAGAAAAAAGCTCTAAGCACAGAATCAATCATGATATAAACCTGGAGTGAAGCTTGTTAAAGTCTAAGGGAAGTTCCTTTACCATAATGCCCCTAATCTTAAGCCATTTTCTCTCCGATGGGAAGATTGGGGTTGTTACCCTTATCCTGCCATACATTACAAGCCCAGAACTATGCTGGGTGTTGGAGTTGAGGGGATGAGTAGTGGAGGAATTGCTGAATAAAATTCACAGGTAATATTCCCAGAAACGCTTTGCTATTTTGGCATTTGGGAGTCCGCCTCTTCTGTGTCCTACTGGGACAAAATAGTTATTTCAATGGACCTATGGTAGCTTTGGAAGGGAGAAATTCAACTACCGTAATTCAAAAGTTGTGTTGTTAACAAGTGGTGTGCTCATCGCTAGCCTGTTAACATTAGCAACAGGTAAGCCGACATTCAGTAGTCACCTAGTTCTGTTTAAAGTTGGTTGGTTAGAACCCCAGCATCTGCAGTATCCATATTGATGTATAACTCAGCCAGTTTAGCATTGACCAACACTCTAAAAAATTATTCAGGTTAGTAGATTTCACTTAGAAAAAAATACTTTTTCAACATAGAACATTTCGTTTTTTACCTCAATTTATTTTAGTTAGTTTACAACTCATTTTAATAAGTCGGTCAAACTGAAAAAAAAAGTTACTTACAAATGTAATGATTTTGAAAAAATATTTCTGCGTTCACTCAACTATAGGGATATATTAAGTTAGAGTAACTCATATCTATTGAGTTTCAACGGTATAGTTTCAAAACTGAACAGATACTTGGACTTGTCTGGACTATAGACCGCATGTTGAGTTGGAGCAATCTGCATTCATCCTGGAAGCAGAACTCTAGATGCAGGACAACAGGATTTTAACCTAATAATCTATCAAGTTACCTGGTAAGTAGCCGTTTTTGTTCAGGTTCATTTACAACAGCTGCTTACTGCATAGTGTAACGCAAGCTATAGTCATTAGCTACTTGTTTTAAGCTACTGTAGCATAGCATACTGATTAGCTAGCTTTTTGTATCCTCCTGTATCCTTTGTTTCACAGTTGCAGTCAAAGTTCATTATTTGTAATACAGTATATATATATATATATATATATATATTAGTGCTGTCAAAATTATCACGTTAACGGCGGTAATTCATTTTTTTAATTAATTGCGTTAAAATATTTAACGCATTTAACGCATGTGCAGAATGGCCCGCCACATACGTGCCACCAGTGGCAGCGCCAGGGTATGGCTGGGGTAGGCTACACCCATACCAAGAAATGGCTTATCCCCACCGTGAAAAATGATGTTAAAGTAAGCAAAATAAAGTCTGCCAACTCGCGCGGAGTAAATTGCACAGACAGCAGTTAGTAAGATTGATTTCAGTAGCCACGGTTTTGAAAACTTTTGTCACGTAGTGATCGTCTTCTCAATAGAACATCGTTGATAACGGCGTGGTGTTGTTGCAGGAAGTCCCGACGGAGAATACTCTTGCTGTAGTACAGGGCAGAGCCATATAATAGTAATAATATGGCTCTGGTACAGGGGTGCACATAACTGGTACGCAGGTTATGTGCGTAATCTGAAATGCGTACCGTCACTTGTGTCACAAAGCGCATTTGCGTACCGACGTACTTGTGAAGCTTTTCCAGAAGGCGGTTAGATAACCGGACGACAGAGTCGGTCTCCGTGTGCACAGACAGGGCTGCTGTTAACGTCGGTCTGTACAACGGAACTGTGCCAAAACTAGGCCAACCGGCTGCGGAGGGAGACTCTCCCCATCACTGGAGAACTGCGCTAAAACAGCTGATCACAACGTTCACACTCTGTGGTCACGAAGTACTCCACTAGCCCCCCCCCCCTCTGTCGACTTTCCTGAAGTACTCCCCCGTTGATAGAAATCAACACGTAATGAATTAAGACCCCACGGTTTGATGATTGATAGGTGTGGGTTGCAGAAAAATGTTATAATAAACATAGATACTGTATGTTAAATGGATATATCCGCCTTCTTTCATTTATCTTTCCATTCCCACAACAATATACATAAATAAATGGCATATTTTGGACATAGTTCGAATGGTGATTAATCATGATTAATTAATTTGTAAACTGTGATTAATCTGATTACAAATTGTAATCGTTTGACAGCCCTAATATATATATATATATATATATATTAACGTTACATTTGATAAAAACTGATTTAAAATAAATATGAACAGCAACTGACAATGCTCGGCATGTTCAGTTTTTGCAAACAAGCCTTTGTTTTTCTTTCTCAACATTCAAATGTTCTCCTTTTAAGGATGATTAGGTGGAAAGAATAAAAGAGGTTGCTATCCGGTGCTTGGTGGTGTGTCTTCGTGAAAAGGAGGATCTCTTCAAGGAAAACTTAAGTAAGTAAAGACGATGCTTAAATCGTGTAACTTGTAAAACACAATGCAATGTTTTCAAATCTGAGTGCACCAAAAACACTGAAATGTTTTTTCTAATCTACTTATTCCAGGATGGTGAAGTGGAAGTTAGCAATGAGGTGCTGAAGACAGTCTTGACCAGGGGTGCGGATGCAAGAATAGTGATTGAAGGAACATAAGTCCTTCAAATCTTGGATGCGGCAAGAGCCTGTGCTTGTGGGGCTAATATACGCACTCAACCTGAACTACCTAAAAGAGATGTTAAAAACGTTGAACATTTGTTATAAAACGGTCATTGTGTAAGGCACATTTCAAAATAAACTGTTAGAAAGTGGAACTTAAATGTGTATATTTATTTTTTTCTAATACTCAAACAAATTAAGGTAACAATTTGCATGGACCTTTTTTAGTAGTGTGGACTTAAATAAATAAATTACAATAGCTTAAATTAAACAAAATGCAACTTAATATCACTCCATCTTTACAATTAAAATTAAGTTGGTTCAATTGTATTTAGTTTTTAAAGGTGAAAGCAAATGATGTTTGTAGTACTGAACTAATTGAGTTAATCAGATTATAAATGGGTACTCGGATTAACTTAATATTCGATTAAATTGGAAATACTTAAAAAGATCAACGCAAATTGTGACCTCAATTTATTTAAGTAGAGCCGGTGTATTTTATTTTATAGAGTGAATGATATGTGAATGTGTGCAAATGTTAGTCTCCCTGAGCAGGGTATGGTAGCCTGTCCCTCTGTCTGAGTCTGTGTGCCTGCTGACTTGTTTATGTCAAAGTACTTTGAGGGATTGCAAAAACTGGAAATAGCGCTATATAAATGAGCGTCCACTCACTATTTGTATTACATAACTCCATTCCTGTCTGCCTATTGGCCTCTCTGTGTCCTCCTACTGTATGTCTGCCACCATACCTATATATAAAGTCAATGCATCTGACAGACAGAATGATCTCTACTTCAGCAGTGACATGAATACCAAGCAGAAAAGCAAAGGAACAGTAAAGGAAGACTGTGGATTTAGAAAACAATCCGCAGGGAGACAAGAACTGTTGTTGGCGCTTCTTTTCACGAACCAGGACCATAACAAGAAGGTCTATATAGTAATAATGTTCCTTTCCAAATATATCAAAATCTCTGGAACATATGCATGTGCACACCAACTGGAAGGCTGAGTCGTCATCAGTTTAAAGCATGAATGTGTTTTCAATGTGACGTTCTACTTTATCAACCGGGTTTGGTCTAGACTGAGGCATTTGCATATACTGTAGGTGTTATAATGATCATGCCCTACTTGACTAAGACTTCATGAATTCTTTGTTTTCTCAACTGACTGAGCAAGAACAGTTTCCCAGAGATCCAGCCTGCATTAAAGATGTTGAACAGTAAAACAAATGAATTGAATAAGCCACTAATAAGATAGTGTCACAATGCAGACACACAAATAAATAAAGACCTGATTCAAATAATAAGCTTTAAGGTCTAAGGGTGCGTTCACACCTGCCTTGTATAGTCCGGTTGAATCGAACCCTGGTGCGTTTAGCCGCTTGGTGCGGTTCATTTGGGTCGGTGTGAACGCAGTACGAGACCTCTTAAGGGAACTAAACAACCGGACTCTGGCCCGCTAAAATAGGTGGTCTCGGAACGCTTGCTTGCGAACTCTGGAACGGTTCATTGCTGGTGTGAACGCAGTCCGCACCAACACATACGAAGCATAGTATTTACGTGTCACAAGAACGCGGATGTCTTCAAAAATCTTCAGCGAAAGAGTCTTTCAACACATCCACGGTTGTTTGGTTAAAGAGTGAAGCAGAATGAAGTGTTGAACAGTGTCGTGTAAAGTACAAATGCTCCGTCAACTACATAAAAGTAAGAACACCTGTCGTCGGTGAAACCTCCTCCTTACTGCAGAACGTCTCTCATTATATAATGTTTTTTAACGGACGTTGTCTGATTATATAATCATATGCGCGGGCCGCTAGTGTCTGTTGATCTCCAGATTAACAGCAGCATGAGAATAACCTGCCGAAAGTGCCGATGCTCCATGGCGGAGGCTTCGGTAGAAATTGCCGGGATTTGCGTTTTTACCCCCTTAATGTCTGACCAATGGTTGAACAGCATTTCTGTGCACATGACTTGTGTTTAAAGTTTATAGTCCGTTTGAGTTTTGCCCGTGTGAACGCAAACTGAACCTTCTGAAAAATGAAACAATGAAACAAACTGTCGTCTGGTGCGCACCAGAAAACGGACTATTAGGTGTGAATGCACCCTAAGTGCTGCAGAGATGTCAAGCTTACAAAGACATGTAAAGCACAATGAAGTGATGAATATATACAAAGTTAATATGTTTATTATTTGGTAGTTTTTATCTGGGCAAAACCAATTTGGTTTCTTCATTGGTTCTGGAAAAGGTTATCTTCTCTACAGTTCCAACACCGAACAACTAGGAAGAGCATCATTTGGTTAGAGCTCAATCTTAAATGAATAATGGGTAGGACAGGTTTCTATCAAGTATTTTCCGCAAATTGAAATATTTTTAGAATAGCTCAAGATCCTCCATTTCTACAGCAGCCTATTATTTCTGAGGTGACCAGCATTGGCATTCCCCATTCTAGTAAAGCAATTCCATTAAACATCCATTACAATTTTGCATCCCAATGACAGGGTAAAGAGTGGAGAGTGGTAACACATTCTAAAAGACTTCAGCACTTCCTCAAGTTATTTCAATGCTCTGCCTTTAAGCGGCGCGCTCACTGACCCTAATTCCATACAGCTCTGGTTTCATTCAGAAAACTGAATGTAACCAATTCCGGGGAGCAAATTGAGGGGCTATCAATTGTAGTGGAGGGCTGTTTTGTCAAAACGGGCAAGTCAAAGTGAAGATGGAGTGAGGGCAAGCAAGGAGACGAGGGGGGGTTAGTTTGGCAAAATTTCCGTGGGTCGAACACTATTATTTTGCTTGGCAATACATCTGATTTAATATTTATTGTGCTGCAGGTATTGCTCGGGCCGGTACGGAGAGCGAAACAGAAAGAGGGAGGGGGGCCGGCAGTTGTATAAATAAAAAGTGAAAGGAGGCAGCAGAATGGGATATTGGGGACATTGTTGTATTAAATCAGAATAATAAAACTGTGCATGCACAAACAGTATCTAATAGAGACGTCTGGGAGCCGGAGAGCCACAGCTCCACACCAAATACCTGCAGTCCACAGTGAAGCTGACACGAGGACACAGCTGCAGCAGCCAGTTTTAATCAACACATAGCAAAGCAACTCCCACTCACAGAGAAATGCGGCTCCACCGTAAAAATCTGCTTTGCCTCTGCGGGTGCAACGGCTTAAAGTGATGCTGTGAAATAACGAGCTCCACCACTGGTTTAAAATGTGTTGGAACCTGTTGTAATGGTGTCAAACTCCCTATAGAAAGCTTGTCGGCGAGTAGCGGCGGCTTGGTCGCAGCCTAATCGCTGCCATCGTGAATGCTCTGATAGCTTTTAAATGACTGCTTTTATAACTACATATCCTGAGCTAACAGTGTGTGCTTTGATGATTTACTAGTAGGTGATACTGTATAATAGCCCCATTGCATTTTAGAGGGAGGAAGGGAGACATATAAACAACCTAGCTCCCATCACTAAACACGTCAAAGCAGTGGTATATTATTATCACTGGATCCCCAAACTGTCCTTGGTATGTGTGTACAGCCTCCTGTTTGACATCACAGAGGCAACAGAACAGCAGAATACATTACATGCCATAAATGTTATGAATTAGTATATGTGTCTAAACTAGTGGCTATGAAAAGGCAAATGATAAATATTTAAAGTTGTTTTGATGTCCTCCATATGTACACTATATCCATGTAAATACATTAGCCCACGTTCCTAGGGATACACTTTAGCATATAGAGCAAGGAAGACACTTCTGGGGAGTCTTCAAATGAACCAATTGTACATATGTGTTTGCTTGGTGCTGGGTTCAAGGGAAAGGAAGACAATATCAATCATATTTAGAGACCAGGCTTTAAAGGTTTAAGAGCTGCTAGGTAGGGCCATTTTGTAAGATGGCTCCGAAACATTTGTGGGAGCAAACCGGAAGGGAGCTTTCCTCTCAAAGTAGCAAAAGTTAAAGAAATAACAAGACCTTGTGAAAGGAAAATACAACAGACTAGCAAAGAATATGACAAGCTTACAAACAAATTATCTAAACAAATACTTTTTTTAAACCAAATTGTAAAAGGATTGACTGGACTCTTGGATGGATTCACCTTATGATGTTCAACGCCAAGTTTTTCCATGTCTTTCCATGTCCAGAAATACTTCCAACTGCACTTTTCTTGCCAATTCCCTTAAAAACTAAATTTGGTACATTGTTGTCCACAACAGATAGCCAAGTATGATCTCATAATATCCTACATTGATTCAGCCACCAACCACAGTTATAATACAGGATGTATGCATGACCATGCACATTATGGCCATGCAGAGAGCCCTAATCAATAGTGGAAAAAAAGTTTTCTTAGCCTTCTCTTTTGTCTTGCATTGCAGTTTGCAATCAGCGGTTGATGACTTGTCTTCTGTTGCTCATTATGGCCACTCAGAGGGCTACTGTACACCTGCCAGCCCTTGTCGTTATAGATAAAAATGTCGCTTGCTCAGGAACACTCCCATGACAGCAGAGTATCAGTGCTTGACCGCATGCCCCTGCCTCATTATGGCCAGAGTTGCATCAGCTGGCCGGTGCCCAACACGTCAGCTCTTTGTCTGATGAGATGACTCGTTGCAGATGTGAGGTCAGTGCACAATGAGATTGCTACCACTTGTAAATGTATGGTAGTACACACAGGTCAATGGGGGTATATTTTTCGAGCGTGGAGCAATTGATGTTGATGTGATTGGGTCAACTTGTAAACTTCATCTCTGATACATGGACTAACAAATGCTATGCAAACATTAAAATGATGGTAAAGTCATTCAGAGGATGTGTATTTGCTGTAAAAAGCTGTGTACTGCAGTGTTAAGATAATACCGAATATGCACAGACTTTCAAAGAAGACGGATTCAGTCATTTTAGTGATGTATGTGTCGTTATCTTAAAAGTAAAAATGTACTGAGGCACATTATTTGCTGCATACATAATGTCACACATTTCCCGCAGGCGTTCTTCCAGTAATGCCCTTGGTTTCTATAAACACAACAAATAAATAGTTTATTTTTACAAGCTAATAAGCATATATTTGTGTAATTTGTTTTTCGGGGCTTCAGAGGAAGTCATTACATCTATGAAATAAACCTCCTCCCCGACTATCTTTTAATCTGAAGGCTTGGCGACATACTATTGCAGTTTTGAAGCAAATGCTCATGACTCCACTTTTACAATCAGTTATACTTTGCTAGTACATTCACATTATCTCTCCAGCCTCCACATTTATTCAGCTCTGCAACTTCAAAGCATCCAAAAATAGCCTTTCTGTTTATTCCTGGCTACCATGCTACCTAATGCGCAAAGTGTGCCGCCTCTGTGCTGCTAAGGTTACTACACAGGGCTGAATCACAGACTTCCTTGACTGCTATAATTAGTAAGTAACTAGAGTCAACATGTGAAATTGATCATGGTCAGCTCACTTTACGACACAGTGGGAAAGAACAGCAGCTGTATTGCTCTAGCACAGTAGTAGACCAGCGCTGGAAGCTATTCCCTTCTGTGTGTCAGAGCTAGAGAGCTGTTTCTTTGCTCGCTCTCGCTCACTAAAGGTGCTATGATGTTGTTTGATTTCAAAATCAGCGCTCCCTAATCGAACAAGAAACCGCTCCGCACTGCTTGGCTGGAGATAAATGAATCGCATGTGGGACAGCAGCAGAGGTTGAACTCGGGGGTCAAGCACCGTTCTGCCAGACAGCCCAGGAGACTGCACTGCCCGTCACAACACAGATATATCCCCGGGGAAGGATGGAAAGAGAGAATGCAAGCAAGGGAGGGAGGAAGGCAGCAAGAAAACTCAGCAGGGAAGGAGAACAGAGAGGGCTAGACGAAGACTGCATTGATGAGGTGAATGCGGCAGATTTATCTCTAAGTCTCTCTGGTAAAAGCTGCCTCAACCCCATACAGCCAATTAGGGTTAGAGCCACCTCATCTGTCTTACAGGAGGTAAGGAGGGGCACACAGAGGTACATTAGGGGTCAGCAGGGGACAGTGGGGTTGCACGATTATTAACCCTCACCGACATCCTTCGTCCACTGCCAAGGCCGAAGTCGTGAGAGGGACAGCCCAATACACGGCCCCTGTGAGGGTGTGTGGTGATGGCGGCTCGGGGGGGGGGGGGATAATCTCTGGCACTTGCTCCACTGACAACCGTGTTATTGAGGGGTGGTGACGTAATTAGAGGGCGTGCCAGTAAGTACAGCATGTGGAACATCATTAACAAGCTCACATTGTCGGAATGGGGATTGTAATTAAAGGGTTCCCACAGTCGAGGGAGAGGGATTTGAATGGAGGAGTGGAGGGACGAAGTGATTTCGCTCATCTCCTATAGATGTGACATTCACACCGATTGGCAGTAGATGGTGTGTGTAGCCCCAGGTGCGTGTTTGTGTGTGCATGTATTTTAACTTGATGAGAGAGATACAAGGTCAATTAGACATTAGAGTCTACTGTATGACACTGTTCATTTGAATAGGAAAGAGACTGGGGGAGGATCAGTGATTGAACAACTACATCAGTGTTCTCTATGAGGAAAAAGGTCAGAGGAGAACATGTCCAATAAATGGGCAGGAAAGCAAGTTACAGGCCTATGTTCGAGCCCCTGAGGGCCAGAAGCCGAGAATAAGGGCGAACTGTGACTCATTCCCCGGCCCCCTGTGGACCCCATTGTAACTATTGAATGTGTGCAAATTGATTCACCATATTTCCTTTCCTCTTGCTTTGTAGCTATTTTAACTTGTAGCTCAGGCATCGGGGATTTATTTCCTTTGCCCATAATTCAGTTCCACAGACATGCTCAGATCTTTGGGGGGTTAAAAGTCAGTCTGAAATGCGTACATAGTTGTATTCTCCTTTGAAACAAGGATCTCAGTCTGTAGCAGAAGCTTGACCCGTGCTCCGAAAACCAAGAACAGCATGATGAGTCACCCAGTCTATATCAAGGGTCAGATCTGGACGCCTGGCCGAGTTTGTTTCCCCAGGAGGAGTTTTGGAAATCAAAGGAATGCTCCTGGCCTGCGTTGCTGGTAGAAGAACTCAAGAAAACATTTTCTAAACAACCTTGTCGAAATACATCACTGTGAGAGAGGCATAAACACAAAGAGCATGGCCTTGTTACAAACCAGGCTGACAGAGAAAAAATATGTTCACACACTTTATTTCTGCAGAGTAGGTTAAATAATAAAGGAACATGAATGGCTTCAATATGAAGCCTCGGAAAGAGTTGAAAGAGGCAATCCATAGACCTCTTCCCTCAGACCAATTTCTTACAATGCTTTTTTGTTGCCCAACATTGAACTGTCCTTGAGGGATTAAATCAAATCAAATCAAGTTTTATTTATATAGCACATTTATAAACGATTTTTGGTCGAGCCAAAGTGCTGTACATATAAACACAGAAAAGGTAGTGCTAGCCCTCCAAGTCTCTGCAAATCTAATACTTTCAATACTTCTGCTAAATTATCAGAAACTACAAAACAAATTGCAAACCACTGTCCTTGCAAAGGGCATTCTTCTCACTGAGGCAGATTTCCCAGCAGCACCCAACTCTTGGGAAGTGTTTTGTTATCAACCAGCTATGCATGGCATACAAATGACCTAAAATACAAAAAAGTCTCACCCTTACTGGATATCATTTTTGGTTTCATACTACCAAAATATATACAAAACTAAAGAGAAAGGCAATATGTGACATTACGGTATCAACAGTAATTTCCCCTTTCAGATAACAGTGCAAGCTTCAGGGAGGTGAAATCCATTGTATACATCAATGATACGCTGTGTGCCCTCCCAGCTAGCAGGGAACGTTCTCACAACTTTGGCTAACGTTACCTATTGGTTCTAACAATGTTTTAAAGAAACGTTTTAATCTGATTGTCAAAGAACCTTTTGAGGATGTTTATTATTTCAAATAATATTCCTATAAGATTTAAGGTTAACTAAGACATGACGTTTTAACTGCAACATTCAGAGGATGTTTTGAGGATGTTATTAAGGCCTGAGATGACAGAACGTTTTTTATAAAACGTTCCTTTAATGTGATATGTTAACAAAGGTGGAACGTTTTGCCTGCAACATTCTAATGATGTTTTTTGGACGTTGTTGAGGTAACACATTACAGATATTCTTTTATAAAACATTCCCTCAATGTTACATGATAACAAAATAAGAACATTTTCAAAGCAACATTCGGATAATGTTTTCAGGAGGTTATTCTTTTTTTATTAAACGTTCCTGTGATGCGAAATATCAACACGGTCATGGTCAACGTCAGATTTTATTGTAGAGCGCTTTAAAAAACAAACTTGTTGCATTTGTTTGAAAAGGATGTTTTTAAAAAATCGACAGACATATAGAAGAACGGACTGTCAATGCCCGTCCCTGAAACCCCTGTTAGTTTTTGTATGTTTTTGTTTCTATTGTGTGTCTCTCTCTCTCCCCCCCCCCCCCCCCCCCCCCCTAGTGACAACAGTGGTCAGTCCAGTTACCCAGGAATTTTGAGATGAAGAATTACAGGAATATTATGTATTTATGTTCTAATAATGTTAAAATATTTTAATAAATTGTTACCACAGAACATTTGCATTATGTTTTAAAAGTAAAGCACATTATCCTACGCAACATAAACAAATCTAACTGGCAGCTGAACACGTTTTAAGAATAGTAGGGCATAATGTTCGAACAATGTTATCAAAAACCTTTGAAGAAGGTCATCACAAAACATTTAAGAATGTTTTTAGAGAACGTTATCCTACCTTTCAGATGAAAATTCTGGCAACCAAAATAAAACTTCCAGCTGAAAACGTTTTAAGAATAGTAGGGCATAATGTTCTAACAATGTTATCAAACACATCTTAAGAAGGTTATCACCAAAAAAAATTAAGAATGTTTTTAGAGAACTTTATCCCACCTTTCAGAAGAACATTCTGGGAACCAACTTAAACTTCCCGCTGAAAACATTCCTAGAATAATGAATGGTAACATTCTCAGAATGTTTTTAGAACCAAACATTTCTAGCTGGGCTGGCTCTCTACCCCCATATAACCTTTCAAACTCTTCACTTGCACAAGTAAATAAAGAATGGAGGCAGAAATGGTCGCTCTGAATGCTTCATTCTCTAGAAACATAGTTAGAAAAATGGTCACGCTCTGGCCGTTGTGGACTGAGGGTCTTGGAGTAAGCATGTGTTGTTTGAGGTTGTGGTCCAAAGTTTTGGCCTTTCCAAAATACCTTTTTAAAATGTCATTTGACATCTGACGGCAGAAGAATGGACCCTAAATATATTCTGTGCTGTCTACATAACAACATAAAGTGGGAGACGGCTGTTTCTACCATGCACCCAATGACCGGAAGCAAAGCAGAAGCAGACAAACACACAAATACTTATAGGCTGTATAATGGCTGTCTAGACCAACATATAATGCCAGCAAGACACTCAGAGACATTAAAGCCCTTCAGCCAAATACAAGCTACATTAACACCGCCATTAGAGAGGGATAATTGATTTATTCACCTGCAAAGCCCAGAACAATATACCAGTCACAACAATGGGTGCATTCTAGGGTTGCTAGAAACTGACCATGATCAAAATCATTATTCGGCAGCCCTGGCGAATAATAATCGATTATTCGACCGACCCCCCCCCCCCCAAAAAAAAACTCAGACAAAAGGAATTCCGTTGTTTTCTTTACTGGAACACGTTTAACAGTACAAACAAAATAAACGACAAATAAACCAACATCAACATGATGTTGGTTTATTTTTTGTTATTTTCTAAAGTGCCTGCCATTGCCTTTATTTGGAGATGCGCTATGCGCGCACAATGTATTTATTGCAATGCTGCCATTATTAAATACAGGCTACAGCTTGTATTAATAATAGCAGCATTGCAATAAATATTATTATAGCAATTTATTTATTGCAATGCTGTATATTAATAATATAATTATCTTCAAATAAAGGCAATGGCAGGCACTTTAGAAAATAATAAAAAATAAACCAACATCATGTTGATGTTGGTTTATTTGTCGTTTATTTTGTTTGTTGGCCCCCCTGTACTCTGGTTCCACGCTTGCCATAAGCTTAAGGAAACCCCCTCCTTCCACGAAATGTATTGGCAGCATGTCCTTATCATATTGGTGATTAGTGCAGTTATTTCACCTGCACGCATGTCATCACAACGACGTGGCCTTGAAGTGAAGTTGGTAATGGCCGGCTGTGCTGAGTCTTTCTCTGTAACCTCTTTGGCGTGCTTCGCACTCAAATGCGAACGCATTGTTGAGGTTGAGCTGTGATAGACCAACGTTTTTTCGCAGAGCTTGCATTTAACTTCCTTTGGACTTGTAAGTTCGAAGTAGTTCCATGAGGAGGAACTCTTTTTACCTGCCGCTTTGTTCATCTTTAGTCGCATGTGTGAGGGGGGGTGGGGGCGGGGACGGTGTGTAGCGTGCTGCAGCAGCAGTCTGCTCTGCACGCTGGCTTCCTCCAAGTTTACAGTAAAACAAACTGGTGGTGTGACCAATGGCCATTTACAATTATTAATACTACTACTATTATTAGCATTAGTCTATATTTTGGTTGAAACTAAGCCAGAAAAAAAAAAAAACATAAATAATAATAAAAAAATATATAAATAAAATCGATTTTTAAAAATAATATTCGTTTATGGAGACTGTAACGAATATTCGAATAATCGAATAATCACTGGCATCCCTAGTGCATTCAGCACTAAAGTGCAAACAGGTAATAATGGTGAAGGCTGTTTTGTAGAAACACTGATTTCTAACACAATATACACACATATTTGAGAAACAATCAAATGTTTAAACTACCGCTACACGGTTGTATGCCTTTGCCAACTTTTCAAGTTGCAGTTTTAAATCTATGTCTTTCAAAATGTCATTTTATCTGATTGGACATCTGTGTGAAATTGTCTTGATTAGCATTTCAAGTCTTGATTAATTCAGACAGAGAGATGAAAGAGCTCCAAATGCAGGATACCAAAAACATGATAAAGAATAAATGAAAGAAATAACACAAAGGTCTCTGATGGAAGAAAATGCCAGTAGTCTAAGGTCAAAAATAATAAAAACGCAATCCCACACAGTGAATAATACAAATGATAGAGGAAGCTGCTCACTTGGAAAACCTCCACTATACACAGTAATAACACCCTTGTTACGAGGGTGTGTAACTGAAAAGGTCATTATCTACGTAAATGCATATATTGACCCGTCATGTTTGTATTAACGTAAAGGTTGCAGCATCTGTTCATACATTTAGATTAACACCAATTTACCGCCTCTGTTCAACTTGTAGCACAACTATGAAGATGAGGAAATAAGAATAGCAAGAGAGGTACTGTATATCTTTACACTTGGAAACAAAAGTGTTTTTTGACAGCAGGTACATAAAGCTGAATAAAAGCAACTAGATAGTGTCACAGTCTGACACATATTCTAACATAGTGTTGGAAGAGCACGCAGCTTTTCAGATGAGCAGAGGGAAGATGGGAGTTTAGAAATTATATCTGGACAGCCGCTTCCCTGAAGTTGACAGACCAGTTTCTTTCTTTTTTTTCTCATTTTATCTCCTTTCATTTCCCTGAAGCATGTAAGGTCAAACGAGTGTATCTGCTCTACAGTGAAGGCTAAGTAAGTGTAGACGACTGCACTTGTTTATTCATGCATCAATGCATCCTCTTTACTTTCCTCTTTTTTTTACTATTCCTCAATCACTCCATTTCACAACCTATCATTCTCTCCGCTGCCTTTCTCTTCCACCAATCTATTATCTGTCGCAGCCAACGGAGCCATTTTAAAGACACGACAATCAATACACACTCGGATAAGCACAATGTGTGTCTTGGATGTTAACAGAAAAGAGAATGTTCTAGATTGTGGTGCTGAAACTTCAAGAAACGGGTGTTCCCAATGTTAGAAAGTCAATGCCATGAGCTAGATTATTGCAAAGTATGCAGAGCTTTAGCTTGCAATTAACTGTTTGCATACAAAAACAAGATACTAGTCAATCACTAGAATTGTGCAAGCCTGGCTGTTCATGAACATCGAGGAAGAGAGGATGCAGGTAGATGATCCACAGGGATAGGTGCAGTGTCCTGCCTGTCTTGGCCAGGTCTTTGTTTGCCATTAGTCAGAGTTATAGCCCTTAAGGTACTCTGTGAGAGCACTTAAGGGTGGCGATAAATACACACAGCCACTAAAACAAAGCTGAGTGACAATTCAGGGACAGCGCACACCTACATCCTCCTTGAGTCATTAGTCTTGAGCTCCAATGCAGCACCCTGTGCCCAAAAGCTCTCATCGACTTCATACAAGAGCTCCGAATAGACTATCAATTCTTTATTTCTTTCAAAGGTGCATTAACAGTTAAGCTATCATGAGGAAAAAGATGACTAATGGTTTCATAATGACAAATCAACTATACCTGGGGACCCATGATATCATCTGAAAGACTTCCTCTAGATAAGTGAGCCCGCTGTGAAAGGTGATCATTAAACGATACCAAATGGATGTAAATACACACTTAAATAAGCAGATGAGACCTGGGTAAACTTATCATTTGAAAAATATGTTTCTCTGACTCATTGATCTTTCCAGTCACGTGAAGTGTAGACCTCATTAATCTGGATCTCCAGGGAAGCTCAATCAAACGTTCAACTGGACAATATATCGAGTGTTCGTGAGTGCCAAGAGCCAAGTTGGACTCTTTTCAGTGATACTTTTAGTAGATTGTAGCTGACATCCTCGTGGATTCATCTTCTTATTACAGACACATGCATTTCCTAACATTCGGTCTATATGCTGTAAAATGTATTATCTCTTCGATTTACACACGGCATCTATTGCACGTCTGTCCGTCCTGGGAGAGGGATCCCTCCTCTGTTGCTCTCCCTGAGGTTTCTCACATGTTCCCCTTAAACTGTGGGTTTTCTCTGGAAGTTTTTCCTTGTACGATGTGAGGGTCTAAGGACAGAGGGTGTCGTTTTTCTCATACTGATATTCTGAACAATCTGTGCTGTTGTATTTGCTGTAAAGTGTCTAAGCACAGTCGCCACCGGCTGAATTTAAATATCTGAGTTCCATAAAATGAAGAGAATTGACAGGAAGCCTGACCCTCTTTGTACTCCCACTTCGTATTAGCAAATTAAAAGAATATTGCATATATATAGTGCAGTGGCGAACCGTGTCTATCACAACTGGACCTTCTGTAGACAAACACACCCCCCCCCCCTCCCCCCTCCGCGGCATTATAATGTCCGTCTTGTCACTGAATTGGTCAAAGGACAGAGGGTGTCGTATTGTTATACTGATATTCTGTACAGACTGTGAAGTCCACTGAGACAAATGTAACATTTGTGATATTGGGCTATATAAATAAACATTGATTGATTGATTGATTGATTGATTGATTGATTGATTGATTGATTGATTGATTGATTGATTGAATGCATTTTCGTCTTTTATCTGAGTGTTCCAGGGTATTCTCTGAATACCTTGAAGGCCCTGACGGTTCACCACTGATATAGTGCAATGTAGAGATATGGAATATTCACGGATGTCACAATTCTCCAACTGGGCAATATATGGATGCAAGATTTAATTTGTTTTCAGGGAAGCAGGAAGACATACAGTTATCTTGGTTATCCTTCTTTTTGCAATGGTTGTGGTGTCTCGTAAAAGTGCAGCTGCGAGCTACCAGTAAGCTAGGCTGTGTTGTCATTTAGTAACTGTTATTTTGAAGAGGACATTATATGGACATTTTCAGAGAATCTCCCTCTGGAGTGAACTTTGGGATTTTAGCCTTTGCAGACCATTTACCAGCACAAAATACCTGAAAGCATAATAGGGCCTCTTTAAGTGAACCAGCACTTACAATGGTTTGGCTTTTTTTAAGCTAATGTACTTGCAGCATTCCAGCTGTTCTGAATTTGTACCCCCATGGTTGATTCCAATTATTGTAAGCCGATTTGGAAAAATGTGTCGGTTAAATTAAATGTAATGTAAAAGTAGGCAGGAGTGGAAAGGAAAACATTTTCTGTGAGAATCAACTATCAACCTTTGATACTATTATATTGATTTTTTTAGAATCAGGACCATCACTTGTTATGTTCAATTACACTGCTGTCTTTCTTACAAAATAATTACGGACCAACTTCTCACAGTGGCTGCAAAAAACAGATCAGAGAGGGTATGCCTTTGACGATGTGGTAAATCACATCAAAATAAATCTTTCACTACTCAAAGGTGGATGCAAGATATGAGAGCTATATTAGCATTCAAAAGATGAAACCTAATGCTGTAAATGAGGGATGGACGTAGCGATAGGAACAAAGAATGAAAGAGTGAGAGAAAAACAGTGAGAGGGCTGATATTTATTTATTATGGCGAGGGAGCATTTAGGTACGAGCACTTCAGTAAACAAGCAATCTAAAAAAAACACAGCCTCATTGTTGACATATATCATAATTATACCACAACCCTCCTCTGCAATTCCTGATATAAGAGCAATTGCTATATTGGAAATTAAACAAGCGCTGCCGTGATGAAGTACTGTGTAATCATAGGCTGAACTGAGTGGCTCATTGTAAGTACAGTGGGGCAAAAAAGTATTTAGTCAGCCACCAATTGTGCAAGTTCTCCCACTTATAAAGATGAGAGAGGCCTGTAATTTTCATCCTGAGTACACTTCAACTATGAGAGACAGAATGGGGGGAAAGAATCCAGGAAATCACATTGTAGGATTTTTAATGAATTAACTTGTAAATAAGTATTTGGTCACCTACAAACAAACAAGATGTCTGGCTCTCACAGACCTGTAACTTCTTCTTTAAGAGCCTCCTCTGTCCTCCACTTGTTAACTGTATTAATGGCACCTATTTTAACTTGTTATCAGTATAAAAGACACCTGTCCACAACCTCAAACAGTCACACTCCAAACTCCACTATGGCCAAGACCAAAGAGCTGTCAAAGGACACCAGAAACAAAATTGTAGACCTGCACCAGGCTGGGAAGACTGAATCTGCAATAGGTAAGCAGCTAGGTGTGAAGAAATCAACCGTGGGAGCAATTATTAGAAAATGGAAGACATACAAGACCACTGATAATCTCCCTCGATGTGGGGCTCCACGCAAGATCTCACCCCGTGGGATCAAAATGATCACAAGAACGGTGAGCAAAAATCCCAGAACCACACGGGGGGACCTAGTCAATGACCTGCAGAGAGCTGGGACCAAAGTGACAAAGGCTATCATCAGTAACACACTACGCCGCCAGGGACTCAAATCCTGCAGTGCCAGACGTGTCCCCCTGCTTAAGCCAGTAAATGTCCAGGCCCGTCTGAAGTTTGCTAGAGAGCATGTAGGTGATCCAGAAGAGGATTGGGAGAATATCATATGGTCAGATGAAACCAAAATAGAAGTTTTTGGTAAAAACTCAACTGGATGTGTTTGGAGGAGAAAGAATGCTGAGTTGCATCCAAAGAACACCATACCTACTGTGAAACATGGGGGTGGAAACATCATGCTTTTTGGGGCTGTTTTTCTGCAAAGGGACCAGGACGACTGATCCGTGTAAAGGAAAGAATGAATGGGGCCATGTATGGTGAGATTTTGAGTGACAACCTCCTTCCATCAGCAAGGGCATTGAAGATGAAACGTGGCTGGGTCTTTCAGCATGACAATGATCCCAAACACACCGCCCGGGCAACGAAGGAACGGCTTCGTAAGAAGCATTTCAAGGTCCTGGAGTGGCCTAGCCAGTCTCCAGATCTCAACCCCATAGAAAATCTTTGGAGGGAATTTAAAGTCCGTGTTGCCCAGCGACAGCCCCAAAACATCACTGCTCTAGAGGAGATCTGCATGGAGGAATAGGCCAAAATACCAGCAACAGTGTGTGAAAACCTTGTGAAGACTTACAGAAAACGTTTGACCTCTATCATTGCCAACAAAGGGTATATAACAAAGTATTGAGATGAACTTTTGTTATTGACCAAATACATATTTACCACCATAATTTGCAAATAAATTCTTTAAAAATCAGACAATGTGGTTTTTTGGATTTTTTTTCCTCATTTTGTCTCTCATAGTTGAGGTATAATAGGCCTCTCTCATCTTTTTAAGTGGGAGAACTTGCACAATTGGTGGCTGACTTGTTTGCCCCACTGTATGTATGAGGGGAATGTGTGCATGTTTGTACTTCTGTGTTCAATACAATGCCACCAATTGACGTTGGACTTAAGTCTACTAGCAAAAGAAAAGGCAAATCTGTAGAGCAGGAGAAGTCTCAGTTTCCTCAGACACTGTTAAGATCTGTCTGTGTTTTGTCTTGTCTTTTTCTGTCTTTGGTTTTCTGTCTGCGTTGTGTCTTGTCTAGATCTGTCTTTGGTTTTCTGTCTGCATTGTGTTTTGTCTTGTTTAGATCTGTATGTGGTTCCCTGTCGTTAGTTTCTCTGGTGTGTCTAATTTACCCGATTTTGTTCACCTGGTGTCCCTGTGTTTTCTCCTCCCTCCTCACCTGTGTCTTGTTTGTTTGATTAGTCTTGTGTGTATTTAAGTTCTGGTTTTTCTCTTCTGCCGGGGGTCCTGCCAACCCCTTGTCCAGTTCCGTTGGAGGCCCCGCCATCATCTGTCTCGCCGGGAGTGCTGCCAACTCCTTGTCCTCTTCCGTGGGGGATTCTGCCGAAGCCTGTCCCACCGGCTCCGGTTCCTGATCGGCCGACACCGGGTCCTGCCCGGCCTCCGGAGCTGTTTGGCCTTCGCCCCACCCTGAACTCTGCCTTGCCCCCGGGCCGTCCATCCGAGTCCCCCTTTTTGAACTCTGCCTTGCCCCCGGGCCGTCCGCCCGAGACCCCTTCCTTGAACTCTGCCTTGCCCCCGGGCCGTCAGCCCGAGACCCCTTCCTTGAACTCTGCCTTGCCCCCGGGTTGTCCGCCCGAGTCTCCCTTTTTGAACTCTGCCTTGCCGTCTGCCCGAGACCCCATCCTTGATCTCTGCCTTGCCCCCGGGCCGTCCGCCCGAGACCCCTTCCGGGTCCTCCGCTGTCAGCCCAAGCCCGTCCTCCAGACCCCCTCCACCCACCCTATTGGCCTTAGTTTTGTTTGATTAGTCTTGTGTGTATTTAAGTTCTGGTTTTTCTGTCTGTCTTTGTCGGTTCGTCTTGTGTTTTGACTTGGTCTGCGGTGAGTGTTCTGTATTTGTTAATAGTTGAGCCTTGACATAAAGGAGCTATTTTGTGTCACTTTAATCTGCATTTGGGTCCTGCTTCCTGCACACACCGTAACAGACACAGCATTCTATGTCAGCCTGCTTGCTGAATGCACTGTTTCATATGACTTATTTGTCACTGTGAAATGTATTACATCTGCTTCTTATGGATCTTAATAAAAAGTCACAACAGCTGCATGTTCATATGGGACAGAGGAGTTATACATCCTGCCTCGAGTGCATCTCAAAATAACTTGGCACAGTTTGTATTTAAGAGTCACCCTTTTGGCAATCAATCTACACTGCTGGATCTGTGGCAAGAGGAACCACACACTATGCAGAATATACCCCGGCTGAAGAGCAGTCACTGTATGTTCATTAAGTTTAAAGGACAATTATATGAAACAGAGAAAATAAGCCAATTATTTATTTATAAATAGCATACACAATTGATTGACTTTGTGTTGATTACTTTTCTGTTAATTAGTTAATTAATTGGCCCATCATTTCAGCACCTGAAAAAAGGTTTGTAATTGAATCCCATCACATTAGTGTTGAGTCAGAGCGAGAATGCAAGGCATTTTCTTCCAACACTGTGTCTCATGTGCAGAGTTCAATAAAAACATCTATTGATATGTAATTGAGATTAAGGACAACAGTCTGATAATAGGACAAATGGGTCACCATCCACAACCTGAAGAGATCTGCTCTGTAGAGTTGTATCTGTGCCAAAATAAAGCACCTTTCAAGTTTATTGTGAGAGAAAGAGAGACTGAGCAGTTTCAACTACTGTCACCTCGTGACCTGGGGACCATTAATCATCTCACAGTGGGAGGAGGAGGAGGAGGAGGAGGAGGAGGAGGAGGAGGAGGAGGAGGAGGAGGAGGCTGACAGGTTGGTGTGATGGCATAGGAGTAACAGGCCCAGAAGGTCTGAAAAGCAGTGAGCATCACTGAGCCGGATACACACACAAATGGGCCGCACCCAAAACACACACCACAGTGCCGTCAAGCTGTGCCCATAATGCGCGTAAGTGCGTGTACATACACTCACACACCCAAGTTGTTGTTGTAAAGCCATGATTGAGAGCTTGTGCACATGTATGGGAGCTGCAATTGCTTGTTTTCTTTCCTAAAAATTAAATGAAAACGTTGGAAGGGGACATGGATGGATCTCTATCCATCCATCATGTGTGTCGGTTTTTCTTATTCATTCATCACAATCAATAGCGCATGAAATACTGAAGGAAGGTTGTGTGGGATGTCATGCTTTCAGCGAGCTTGTCTGGTTGGGATTTGAATGTGAGAAACAGTGAAAGAAAGAGAAAGGCAGTCATTGGGGGGATTGAGGTCATGTTTCCTGTTTGTATTCATGCTTTCTGCATCATTTTCAGCAGAGGCATCATTCAGTGGCAAAAACGGCAGGCGACATATTGCAACACTTCCTTTTACGCTTCATTATTCCTTAATTCTGATCCAGTTCACCCTTTGGACCAGGGGTCACCAACCTTTTTTAGGGTGAGGGCTACTTTCACAAAATAAAACAAGTCGGGGGCTAATTTTACTTATACTCCTCAATTTTTTGTTTTTTGCAGTGTATATATTTAGCACATTTTAACATTATTGTATGCTGACCTTTAACCTTTGTGTGCTGTTTGGGTCTGTGGGACCCGTTTGCAGTGTTTACTAAAAGAACATGTTAGAATTTAATTATTTTAACCTGCTTTATTTGGGGGTGGACCTCACCTCCTCTAGGGGGGTCCTCACCTCCTCCAGGGGGGACCTCACATACTCTAGGGGGGATTTTTTTTTTTAAATGTTGAAGTGAAATGCATCAATCTGGTGCACTTTGAGCACAACATGAATGTATGGATACAGCTCTCAACACTCAGATGAAAGAGAGCTGTATAATTTTCAATAATCCAAACATCTTTAGAATATGATCACAACCAATAACAAATCATTTAAACTGGTTTATTCTTATCTTATGTTACCTAGTTAGCATTCTTTCTTTTTATGTATGCATATTTTACGAATCACTCCCCTTTTAAACTGTTTTTTGCTGTCCTATAGTACACATTGGAATGATTTCTTACTCTATCGATATTAAATAGATAAAGGTGTGCTCTCTCTCTCTGTCTCTCATGTGCTCTTCCGTGGCGATGACGGCTTGCGTTAAAAAATAAAAATAAACATATTTTTAAAGTGGGGGGACACAAACGGGATTTCTAAAAGAGCGGGGGACATGTCCCCCCTGTCCCCAGTGGAGATTACGCCATGCGTGTGTGTGCGTCAAGTGCAATAAATATGCAAGTTGCAACACACACAGAGTAAAGCTCTGGCCCTCATGTGCTGTATAGGCTGCACGACTAGGCTGTGTTCAATGGGGCTGATGTGTTGTGTAGATTCTGCCAGAAGGAAAGGTAACACTCCTTATGAAGCGGTGAGCTGCCGCTCCACATTGCTTTTCTTCCCGACTGCAACGCTGGTCCCGCAAATCAAGCAAGAACGTGATTGGTCGATATTCATTGTGGGGGTGGGGGGAGGAGGGGTGTTAGATAGACATAGAGTCGTAGTAAGTAGATAGAGTTTGCTATGATTGGGGTTTTGTTTATGCATGAGGTAGACTCTTTTAATTACATTTCCTTTTTTTTTGGTGTATTTTTTACATTTTGGATTTGCTTGGCGAGCTAGTTTTAGAACATGCCCCGCGGGCGACTCACGTTTCCCCGCGGGCGACTCACGTTGCCCCCGCGGGCGACTAAGTGCCCGCGAGCACCGTGTTGGCTACCCCTGCTTTGGACCAACTGCCATATTGTTTGCAAGATGAAAGATGGTAAACAACTTATTGTAGTGCTTGGTCAGAGATGAATGAGTTGAAATTATACTTTTGTTTGCATTAAAATAACATTTGTGGCACGGGGTTAGCCAAACAAAAGAAAGGATGATGATGAACTAGTACTTTGTGTAGAATGTCCCTGGAAAGCGGGGTATACTGCATCGTAAAGTGCCTGCTACCGTACAGAAGAGACATTTCATGCAGGAAATTGGCATTAACACAAACTCTCCTCTGTGGCACTGAATTGGTTCTGTCATCCTCTCAATAGAGTAGGATTTGAAATACAATACAGAAATCACTCAAAATCCTTGTAATTACACTCATAGGCATTTAGCATGCAGAGACAGGGACACAGAGAATATCCTCTGTGTGCGTACAGTGTTTCTTTATCCAACGACTGGCTCGCTACTCCTGAATATCAGAACATGCGGTCAAAGTCATAGGAATGCAGAAGAAAATCTTATTCAGCTCAATTCCCCCCAAAGCTGTATGTGCATGTCGAGGCAAGCTGAGATAAGTGAGATCCAGTCTTCAATCTAATGGTAGAGCATGTATTGAATTACATACAAAAATGGGGTTTCTGCATTATGAGCTCATAGAGAATATTGTCTTAGACCCTGAAATGCAGGAGCGCGCCCACAAAGACACACACACCCTCTACCATTGATCTCCATGTTAACTGTCATTTTTTAATTGGTTGATACATTGGAATTAAATGTAGCTTTGACTTTTTGACTTTTTTTTTGACTTTTTCAACAAATAACTTTGATACTGTTTGTATCCCGTGAAGCAACATAACACGATCCACATTGTCTTATTTCAACACACTCTCACTCCCTAAGCGTCCAGGAGCGACGTTTGGTCAGTGTCCGTGGCGTCCAATTGTGACGCTCCTAGGCTCCTTCAGCGTCATAAAGGGACGCAAATAGCTTTCAACTGATTGCAATGTATTCCCATCTGCGGCGGGATTTGACGCTCATGGAAGCACGGCATTCGTTTGTGTCGGCTGCCCTTAAAGGCAATGTGAGCGTCCATTCCCATTGGATAACGGAGAATTGTACACCCGGAAGTAAGTATTCCTCTTACTGTCGATTGATTTTACAGTGATATCTGCACTACTCATCGACTAAAAAACACCAGATTATCCTTGTTAATTACACAACATTGATTGGTTTAAATTGTGTGCAATGCTTTTGTAACAAATATTTTTTCTGAGTAAAGGATGGCAGAAGACACTACACTACCCAGAATCCCCAGCTATCGTTTGGACTACACCATGTGCTCTGTTTGACAAACCCCGTGATAGTCCTCAAGCTCTGTGATTGGAGAGTGTGCTCCGAGGGTTACGCCGATTCTCGAACAGCACTTGAAATGGGATGGAACCACGGCAGACTGTCCAAATCTGGATTTGAACGGGTCCACCGCGTCCCCCCCCTCCCCCACCCCGTCCCCCACCCCGTCCCCAGAACTACACATGCTGGCTATTCTGTTTCGCAACATGTTCTCTATCTATGGCACGTCTCTACTGGGAGTTGTAGTTTTAAAAGACGTTTTCGGATTTCCCATAATAAGAAGTTGCCAGTATTAAACTGTGTACATCCCTGGAGGTTTAGGGGATAGGAAACACTCAAATGTAAAACATATAATTAATAAATGGGTGAAAATTGCTTGTGCCCATAATGGGCAGCATTAATATATATAAACATATGCCAGCTAAGGTCAGAAGAGCTTTATTTAACAGCTGGTCTTATGTTTGTGACCCCTGTTGTTAATTGATAACATTACATTAATTGATAAGCCTGAAACATGCACTTGTCAAGGTTCAGAGGCACATTTTGCAAATATGGCAGTAGCCATCGATCAGCTTAAGATAAGATATACTTTATTGATCCCAAGTTGGAACAGTTGCGTTACATCAGCATGTGTAACAGTTGTAAATATGCAGTTGTGTTTATTTGTAAATCATTTAGTATAATCACACAAATTCTGTGTTTTATATTTAACAATTCTGTGTTCTTTATTTATTGATTGTTCAATACCTGACAAGGCCGGAGATGACATATCTACATACATCTTATAAGAGTATAATACATTATGTATAATATCAGTTAGAATAAGTGCTTCAACATAGTTAACATTGCTGGAGGTATGCACAAATATTGATAGGTGTCTTGTAATGCACTATTGAGGAACCTGCGACCCAAGTTTTTCATTCAGTGCAGAACTACACCATAGTTGTTTAGGCCTATATGAAATGTCAATACATCTTAGAAAATCTTGAAATCTTGAAAGGGATGTCCAAATAGTCATTATATACAGTCTTTAATTAACTATTAGTAGAGAATAACGAGTAATGAATATACTTTATAGGGATCCTATTAATATCTAATAATAAAAATGATGAAATTCAATAACATGCTTTAACCACTAGGTGTCCCTTTATATCAGCTGTGCACCTTTATGGTGTAAATACAGCCTATCTACCAATTGGATCAAATATAAAAGTGAGCCGAATTAGTGTTGATACTGCAAGGAGACGTATTGTGTGAAAATAAATGTAAGATGTTGTTTAATGGCTGATATATTTATGATCCACGTCACGTTTTCAGTTCCTCATGTTTGTCTAGAAGTCTTCTCATCAGGGCTCGATAAATACAGAACTACAGCAGATATGTAATATTTAATGCAGCCGAACCGTGTACTACAATGCCGTTATGTGATGACTTTCAACGAGAAAAGCAAGCACACTCGGAATAAAGTATTTTTTTTTTTTTTTTTAAATGTTTTCGGTCTGTTTCCGGTATTTGTTAATGACGATGTGCTGTGAGATGTGAGACTGGAATTGCACAGGGGAAAATAACGAAGGCTATCTTTAGATGCAGATTTTGTTAAACTAATATGTTTGCGCTGTGGACCAACACTATACATTGACGGGGAAGGGGGTAGCAATAAAGACCACCATTAAACAGTTACACAACATAACAGAAATAATATCGATAGCAGCGTCCCTAGCAACCACTTTGGTAACAATGAAAACGTCGCGATTTCCTGAAGTAATCTTCGGAATAACTAGCAAACTAAAGATCATGTACATCCACTGCACACATAATCTGAAATAACAACTCATATTTCTCGCATCAAATGACATCAAAACGCATTTTAATGGCCAAACTAACTTTAAAATAGGAATTTTCCACCGAGAATAAAACGAAGTTCGGCCATGTTTTCTTTTTCTGCAGGGAGAAATTTGAAGATCACCTGACATAGACGCCAGCCATTGGAATGAATGGTGAAAAAAAACGGGGTTTGTCAAACAGAGCACATGGTGTAGTCCAAACGATAGCTGGGGATTCTGGGTAGTGTAGTGTCTTCTGCCATCCTTTACTCAGAAAACATATTTGTTTCTCCGAATCGAAGGGGAAAAATACAAAAGCATTGCACACAATTTAAACCAATCAATGTTGTGTAATTAACAAGGACAATCTGGTGTTTTTTAGTCGATGAGTAGTGCCGATATCACTGTAAAATCAATCGACAGTAAGAAGAATACTTACTTCCGGGTGTACAATTCTCCGTTATCTAATGGGAATGGACGCTCACATTGCCTTTAAAGAGCCTGTGACACGGTTTTCCCCCATCATCCAAACCCATCAATTTGAGTAAATATGGTCCCCTTGAAAACCGTTACTGAACTGATTTTGGATATTTGTACTTTGATAACCATTAATCTGCCTTCAATGTTGACAATTTTCTGGATCTTCTCGCGGATTCTTCAAGTCCCGCCAAATGATGGGTGACGTCATTGCGGGCACAGCGCTCCAGCTGCACCGTTCAGGATCCCAGCGTCTGCATGTAAACCTTTATATATATACAGTCAGATGTAAACGCACGACGGCGCACACAGCAGCAAGCTCAGACAGCGATGACTAGGTTAATGTTGAACGTGTCTGAGAGCTCATATGAGGCTGAAGGATCGGTTTATGTTGTATCTGTTAGAAGTTTAGGAATGAGGTGCGTCAATATGGGCGATCGTATGGTCATGTAGCCAGTGGTGGAATGGGACTAAAAATCATCCCGGGACTCTCGACCGGCCCACTTCGGTACCGCTAGTAAATTGTCAACGGGGGGAGCGGGGGATGTAAAATACAAATATAATGTATAATGTCTGTGTCTTTGACATTAGCGCTGCTAGTCACCTGTGCCCTGTACTATGAAGCCAGTTCAACAGACCCTGGATATGTTTGAGTAACAAACAAACTAACAACAAACTAACAAACGAGATCTCGCTAAGCGGTCCTACGACGCTGGTTATCAACTCGGTAAATCAAGCCAGGGTTTCTCTCTCCAGCTGAGAGCGCGTTCACGTCTAAGACACGAGTGGATCTGACTTTAATTACATTTGTCTCGAGTGTTTCGTCAACATAATGTGTTAAATAATACTTCTGCATCCAGTCTGTGACACTGTGAGTGTTGCACGGCCAGATGAGGCTGGAGAAGCTGACTCAGATAAGGAAATATATGATATATTATGATATTATATGATCGATGATCTGATTGATGATGTAATATGAATGATAAGTGCGACACGTCGGCGTCTTCTCTGCATACGGCAGTTTAAACTGTATTTTCTTTATCCTGTAATATGACTTGAGAGATTTAAACTCCGCACACTGAGTTAATCTCTTTTCTATAGACACCGGAGGCGGGCAGCGTCAGGTAAAATAAGTTATTTAGCCTTCTCAAACCTGAGCCTCACGCGCCGCCTATGGGGGATGTGCTAGTTACTTATCCGACCGGCCCACTTCGGTACCGGCCCATCGGGATTCGTCCCGATGGCCAGTCCGCCACTGCACCCAGCCCACGTAAACTGTCAACGGGGGGAGCCTCGCTGCGGGGAAACGGTGGACCTAGTGTCCCGATCGGAGTGGGAATAATAATAATAATCCGTGCATTTTATCCATTAATTTCCCCAACATTGTGGTAAAAAACCACACGTTTAATCCATGTTGTTGGTGCCTACTACAACTACAAAAAGCATCGGTTTGTTTTCTCATCAGTAAATGCAGACCGGCTCAAACAAACGATTTTTAATCATCATCCTCACTCATTATTGAATGTATCATATGTTCGCCGAATTGACATGAAAGCACTAATAAATGTAGTTTCATCCACTTGAGTTTACAACCACAAAAATAATCGATTTGTTTTGATATCACATCCGACGGGAGGAAATTCAGCAGCTCTCACTCCCGATTTGTAATCCTAATGTAATCATCATCTTCACCACGATCATTTATGTTTATGTCGCCGAATTGACATGAAAGCACTGACACATATGAATATACTGTAGTCAGCTTCATTAAAACGTTATTAAAGTGCCTAATCTCAGTAATTCACCATTTCTACGCATAACAACACACTTTGTCCGTGTTTGGCTCTCGAAGCGTTCCCGCATTGACGTCACTTCCGGCTTCCCCCAAAACTTCAAAATGAGTGAAGGAATTTCCCCGCGATGTTCGAAATTATTGATATTTAACGAAACGGTATCGCTTTTTCTTTTTTAAACTGACGGTTCGAGATTACTAGTAGCCCAATATTTCATTGCACAACAGTTGTTGGGATGGTGTCACAGGCTCTTTAAGGGCAGCCGACACAAACGAATGCCGTGCTTCCATGAGCGTCAAATCCCGACGCAGATGGGAATACATTGCAATCAGTTGAAAGCTATTTGCGTCCCTTTATGACGCTGAAGGAGCCTAGGAGCGTCACAACTGCACGCCACGGGACCCTGACCAAACGTCGCTCCTGGACGCTTAGGGAGTGAGAGTGTGTTGCTTATTTATGTTTACGTAGCTTAAGTTTCTTAACATTTCCGCACAAAGCTACTATACCTAAAACATATATCTAAATGTGCATAACAAGAGACAGGCCGTTCATAAGGCACATACTCTGTCTTCAGAATTGCATTATAAAATCCAGATTTGTATGTGAAAGTGCTTTCAACCACGTGGACCATTTGTTTCGGTGAGGAGGAGACCGCTTATAATTTTGCTCCCAGAGAAAAAGTCCTTAATGATGAGCAATGAAGGAATCCTAATATAAATAAGCTGATTTTGATGACAGTTGTGATGATAACAACAACAGCATAATTACATGCTACTTCACAATGTTACCAAACTCTCTTTTTTTATGAATGAGAAACTCCTAATGGCAGGATTTTTTATACTTTGCCTTAATGTAATCAATGAAGAAGTGTAGGAATTCACAACACTATACATTGAAAATTGCGCTAAAGGAGCCCAATGTGGAAAACATTGACACCAAACAAGCATCTGTAGGTGACGAATTGAGAGTGAGAATTAATTGAATAAAAATACACAAAGTGTAGAACATGATGGAACTAGGGCTGCTAAATTAATCGTATTTTAATCGCAATTACGATTTTGGCTTGCAACGATTATGAAAACAACGTAATCGAAACAAAATCTTTTTTTATTGGTTTTTCAGTTGAATTATACTTCAAGTTCAGGGTAATCAACTGTTAAAAACATACTGTTCACATTTTTTTGAACAGTATTTTTTTTTGGATTGTTTTCAAAGTAAATGGATAATCGTTTTTAATAATCGTGATTTCAATTATTGACCCAAATAATCGATATTATGATTTTTGCCATAATCGAGCAGCCCTAGATGGAACATAATTCTGTCTTCTTAATGACAGTGTCGGCTTTACTCCACCCATCTGTTTGCCAAAAATGCCTCTGCCGAAACAAGTTTAATATTCTGAAAGCCAAGACTTTGTTTAATTGAAATCAGAGGAAAACAAACTGTCCCTGCCGTGTTACTATACGACTGACATTCATAATTTCAGCTGGAGGGAGGGGAAGCAGCGCTGCGGAACACCAGAGTGGCGAGTGAGAGCTGTCATCTTCCCTTTACAAGCTTCAAAAACGTATTTATCGTGTGATTTTGAAATAAAACTTTCATATTCTGAAAGCCAAGACTTTGTTTATTTAAAATCAAAGAAAACCCAGAACCCCGAAAAACTATTTTTTACGCAAATTCACGTTTATTTAGAAATGAGCCGTTGCGACTTCCGACTGATTTCGATAGAGCGGGTCACATATGTGGTCAAGAACGTGTGTTACAGAGAAGCTCATAGTGCAAATGTTCGGTGTCCATCCCCGGGCCCATGCCTGTGAGGCAGAGTGTTTGTAGTTGGCGTGGTGAGCATGTAGAGTCTGATCCAGACAGACATTACAGATATTGGCGCTGTGGAGTTCCGCTCGCTGTATCTTGGTCCAAAGCAGATGGCCACAGATCCATTCAGCCAAGGCCTTAATAGAGCCACAGCTGCTGGCAGACAAAGTGAATCTCCCTCCATATGCACTTGCTTGAAAAACACGGCACTGCTCTGTTTGCTCTGCTGTGGGAGTGTGACACAGTCCACGAGCTCTGACTCAGGCTGCGATACTTCTCCATTCGTCCCAGTCCACACAAGGCAATTTGTTCAAACTTAACAAAGGCTGACAGTGGACAGGTACGCCCTTGTCTCCTGTTCACATTCAGCCGTAAAGCATTAACAAGGTGGCAGTGAGTAATATATTTTCGCCTAACAAGCGTCGATCCATCCACTACAATGTGCACCTGTGAGAAATACACCTGTGACTATGGAGTTTCAGATGCCCTTGTTGAACTCATTAATATAAAAGTCAATACCTTAAAGGTGGGGTAGGTAATTTTGGAGAAACCAGCTCGAGTGCGCTAGAATTTGAAAATACACAGCCGGAAGAAATCTGCCACTTCCTTACAGAGCCCCTCCTCCAACACACACGAATGCACACATGACCAATGAGGGCACGAGATAAGTTTGTGCACAGATGGAAGGCTGACAGGCAGGTAGGCCATCCAGTTATTTTACCCGGGCCGGCTAAAATGATTGGTCGTGCTTTTTACAGTACTACGGCTTCCACAGATGACATTTTTGTATGGATTTTTTGTCAAAGCACTTAAGATATTCATTGCTATCAGCATGTTAAGAGCATTCCATGGAATATAACAAAAAGTGTATCTTCAGCCGGTTTCTCAAACTTACCTACCCCACCTTTAATCAAAGTAAAAGTAGTCTGTGTGACTTTACTGTGCTGCAGCTATTTCGTATCAGAGTGCAAACTGCCATTGTAGTTATGTTAGGTAAACTACCATCTTACATCTGCTCTCTTATCACACGACAAATTGAAAGTAGCTATTGCCTGAGATCTCATGCTGTGGTTTTGTTAAATGTACCAAGTGCTAGGACTGACTTAGGGACGAAAGCTTTTAGGTGCGCAGCTCCACTAACTTGGAACAGTCTGCAAAAAGAATAGAAACTGAGCAATTTGGTTCCACTACATGTTTTTAAAGCTTGTATAGATGCTATGCAATCTGATACCTCTAAATGTTGTTAGGTATGTACATTGTAAATCCCTGTAACTATGTTATATGATGTCCTTTTTGTTTTTCTGTTGTTTTCTGTTTTTATGTCTTCATGTGGAACCTACTTGCAGCAGGTCTCCTTTGAAAAAGAGAACGATGAGCTCAATGGGATTCACCTGGTTAAATAAAGGTTTGAAATGAAATGTTGGTACACCATGTATGCCTTATATATTTGCAGAAATGTGTATTGCCGTAATACTGTTTACAATAAAAGCACTTATTTCCAGTCATATTTTCTATCAATCCATTAGAATAAAACGTTAGTCCCGACAAGAGATGCTTTTCATGAATCATGCTGCCATTATATTTGGCAGGAAACTTCTTAAAGTACTAGGTTTTCTGTCTCTTTTCTCTAACAGAAGTTAGAGAAAAGCATGTCCTACCTTTGTTTACAAACTTGTCTAGACATATTTCTGATCTGATTGATTTCCATAAATAGGTCTCTTTCAACATTTGGACCAATTAAAATGAGTTGGTTAGAAACATCTGAAATGGTTCCATATGTTATATGTGTGAAACCCCGGGGAGAGACCTTGCAGCGTGCCCGGTAAGCTTTACACCCCCTTATGACCCGGACCAGGATTAAGCGAGTGAGGCCAATTATTGCAGTTCTTTTTTGGAATTATGAAGTGTGACTGCCATTATATGTATCCTGACCCAGGGGAGTGTTGAATCTACATCGCAGGTGTTAAGAGGGTGAGGCGACTGAAAAGATTGAAAGCACAGTCGGAGAAGAGATCTTCATAGTAAAAGACACTCTATCTTGAGAAATGCAAAAGCAGGCCAACCAAGAAAGAGACACCGCTGGGAGAGAGGGGACACATTTCAAATCACTCAGGTGAGGGACAATACACGCTAATCAACTGGTACAGCAAGGAGCTTGACATTTCTAATTAATATTAATTGAATCACTTCAGTGCCTTGTTTACTGAGAGGGAACCAGCATGGATCAACAATTCTACTTTCCACAAAGGCGGAATTACAGGCGTAGCAAACACAACAACAACATTTCCCATGTACACACACACATTAACTGCACAAAGTTGTGTAGTAAGAGATCTACAGGAGAGATGTCATTAAAAGGTACTACCATGTGTTTGAGGGAAAGCAAGTGTCTAAATCACAGGCTAAACACTCCATGAACGGCTAATCTGTTTTGGCATTTAGACAGCACAACAGAGACTGCCCAAATGCAGTTACGCAACACTCACATTAACACACAAACTTCAGGGATGGTGTTTAGACCTTTAAGTTGTTGTGTAGTGTTTATGTTTTGGGGGGATGTTATATGAGGACATAAGGAAATGGAAGAAGTAAAGGCAAGAAGAATGAGCAAAGAGCATAAGAGATTGACACCAAGAAAAAAAAAACATGAAGTGGGTGGTCCATACTAACCGAAAGTGAAAAAGGCATAACATAATAAAGTTGTGCAAGTGCAGGTTAATGTCATACAAATGTGTCACATATGATTATAGTACCTCTTTACTGTTACAAAACAGATCAATTCAGGGAAATAATCTTTAAAACGACATCATAAAGTGAGGTGAAAAGGAGGCAAAGAAAAGTAAGTTGGGCTCCGAGGGTGAAGATAAAGTGTAGTAAAGTGGTGCTTTAGAGATGATAAGGGGTTGGTGTTAGATGATGACTATGAAGCAATCATGTGGATGGTTGGACATTTACCAAGGGTTGCAGGAAGCGGTTTGTAGTGGATTTCAGTCAGGTGAGGAGGATATCAACTAGACTGGATAGTTTGTCGGAAAAGATGAGCTGGAGTTTATAGTGTGAGGAAAAACCAGAAGATGCTTGAAATCAATAAAGTGGATTTGTGGAGTGGGGACGTCGAGGGGTGCGGAATAGGGAGGAGATGGCACTAAGGACAGATGGTGTTTAAACACCCTCAATGCTGAGTGAGCTGGGGAGTGTGACAAAAAAATCAACAGAGGAAGTATTGGTGTCCAACTTCTGCTATGGTACATGCACATGCCAACTGGAGTATGGCAGCGCCCCATGGCACCGGTCTGGACAGGCTAAACCATCTGAACAGCATGAGCTATCCCTCTATTCATCTAGGCCCGGCAGGGCAAACACAAACACATGTTTATTGAAGTAGTGCTTTTGCAGGGATGGGCCCTGCAAAAGCACTACTTCAATAAACGTATGTGTTGCTCGAATAAACACCATGTTGCTCGACTTTAAAAAACAAAAAAACTCAAAAAATCTATTTTCCACTTAAATAAAAATAGCAACCATAAAGAAAAGTTGAAAAGAGGCAGGACATGTTGTTCGATCAAACAGTTTGCTGAACACAGAAACCAAAGAGGACGCAAAAGAAATAAGTTGGACAGTCGCAGTTCCCTGTCGAGCTCTCATTCAGTCACCCTTTTAAGTCATTCCCAGAACATCAGCCGCGCAGCAGGACTCTCTGCAGTGACAATGATGATTACAGCCTCTTTTCAGACCGACATGCATCAACAGTGTGCTAGTACATGCAATGCATTGGAACAGAACTGTCCTCCAAACAGTACACATCACAACAGTATTCAAACTGTGCCTAAATGTATGTGGTCTGCACACTGAGCAGCTGTTTGTTAAAGGGAAATGCAATGTCCATATAACCTGAGTCTTGTATGTTTGGCCAAGGCCTGAGTTGACTCCTTGCCAAGCCTTAGTAGGCCTTTTGGAAAAGTGTGTTATATTACAACTCCTCTAAGGAATAAGGTCTTACAGCTTCTCAGGTGGAAGCCCCGTTGAACATAACTCCCATTATTGCAGTCCAAGCGGCAGGAAACAGGAGTGGTCAGATGTACACACAGGTTTTGAACCAACCTCCAGGTTAGTTAAGGACAATCACTGTTTACACACTGACTTTGACCTGCTGTATTGGTTGTGATTGTGCAATCATAGATTCCTGTGCAATGTGGTATGTTCAAGTCTTCGTGCCAAGTTGAATTAGCCATCTGCTGGCAGTAGTTATATTCAGTACAAAGACACAGAGAGCGGTGTTTTCTTATTGAACCCAAAGCAAATCAATGTTTTTCCTGAAAATGTAGACTTTTTCCACATGAAGCACACTTAAGACAATTTAATTGGATACTCATAACTTGGACTTTTCAGGGTGATTCATTAAACTAGTTGTACCAACATACTGTAGAAACTACATAGAAAAGTACTTTCTTATAGGTGCTTAAGTTTGAATTTAGTTTCGATTAGCATTCAAGGTCAACTGTTCATGCAAACTGTTTGGTATAAACCTAATATCGAGATGATAGGTGTGAGGCATTTCATAAAATGAGCTATCTGGCTGCAGGCAACCATGCATGGCCATCCTGCTCCTGCTAGGAGAGTTTACCCTCTGATCAAGGTCTCTCACCTGGGAAGCCTCAGAGCACATCAGGCTGACTGAATTGAATATAGATATGGGTAAATGAATTATGAATTATGAATGGGCACCAATCCAAAAAGTGAAAATGCAATAGCTTTTCAAATTAAAATGGATTTTCTAACCATCAGTGAAGTGATAGGCCTCGGAAACGTTACACAGAGTCTTATAGATAGGGAGACGTAGAGAGAGGCTGATGGGAAACTGAAATATGGTCATTACTTCAGGTCACTACAACAATTTTTGAGTCTTTCAAACTGATATTTCAAGAGACCTTCAATACTTTTATGCTCTAAAATGACACTGCTTTAGAGTCGGCATCATACAATACATGAGCGACTCCACTTTGTGCCAAAAAGCTGTAGAAACATTTGAAAAGATTTAAAAGAAGCATACTCGCCAGGTAAACATGTGTGTTTGTGTCTCGGATGAAAGCTTCTCATTCGGTGAAAATCTGTGGGTGCACATGTGCTTGTTAAGCTGGCAATAATGATGACACACACAGGCTCACACACAAATATACACACACAGTCCAACAATTCCGCTATGTGTCACAGCTATTCCCATGTAGGGACAGCTGAAGTTGATCTCATTAACTTGCCCTTCATTCAAACAGCTAATTACACACAATCACAGCCTTCACAGCACAATCAAGCTCTGACGGAGGGAGAGAAAGAAACACTGAGGGGGGGTAAGAGTGGGAGAATAAGTCTGCAACACACACAAAGAGAAAAGAAAGCGGAGGACATACTGGGAAAGAAAGCAGAGCACGGAAAACAAAGCAGAAGAGAAGAGGGCAAGAAAAAGTATCCTTCAATGCTTCAAAACCTTCAATAAGCAGTTTAATAATATTATATATATTATATATATTTAGAGCGCTTTTACAGGTGCTCAAAGCGCTTTACACTTACATATTACACATATTAGACATGTACATGTCATTACTGTGGCCATTACCCACAGGTGTAAATGTGGGTAGAGTGTCTTGGCCAAGGACACACCGGACTGACGCAGTGGCAGTCGAGGCGGGTTTCGAACTGGAGTTCACCAACGCCCCTTGATCTGATGATCAACACTCTAGCCAAACAAGCTGATGTTCCCTCTCACGTACGGCAGTCCATCGGCTCAGAGTCAGAATCTTTCAGAAAAGCTATTTGTTTCCAGTATCCCAAGGAATGAATGTTATGTTAATGACTTTGCAGCCTATTACTGCACTGTAGATGGATCCATCTGTACTTGAAAATGTATCTTCCCCCAGAACCCTGCCGCATGGTTATTTGTGTCAGAGTCTTTGTCAGGTAATTTACGAGAGGACATTAAGCCGTTAATACATTGTGTTACGAAAAAACGAGGACAGTTTAATGGCATTGCGTAGATGAGCAAATTAGCAATCAATAATGCCACATAATGAAGCCTGTTGAAGGTCCACTGGGGATAGAAAACAGTGGTTGCTGAAACATAAAAGAGAATACCAAGTGACTGTGCATGTTGTTGTGTGCCCAAGTGTGTACAGACACTACTTTATGTTTAGAGTAAACAAAGGAAATGAGTGAAGTTGGAGGAAGTCTCAGGCAACAGAGCAAAGACACACTTAGAGAACTGAGATCGGGGTTCAATCCCCAGCGGTGCAAGGTGTTGATGGGTGGACATATCTCACTCATAATGTTTGATTTCCGAAAAAAACAGTGTCCAAAAGATTATGTAGCAGGCTCTTCAGATGGCACTAAAACAGTCACTTCTGTCAATAGGATATGACAAACTTAATTTGTTTGTGTTGATTTATTAATGGCAATAATGTAATTATTCTTGTGTCTTAACCAAAGGGCACTTGGCTGTTGTCTTGTTGATATGCTCTCTGCCAATATAACGTAATTACAGATAGAAGAAATACTAAATGCCAAACTGTTTTTATTTGACATCTACAAATGTGAACCTTGAATGTACACAAAAGCAGTGGATCTTCTTGCTTGGCTGAAATGGACGCAAGTGGTAGTGTTTGAGAATGGGAAGCCATTAGGGATCAACCTAGTTGGCGCAGTAGTGACTCTTCGTTGGCGAGAGAGGGGTTGGGTTCTGTGAGGATAGTTCGAACACTCTCCTGATCATCGCTGGCCGAATAAGAAAACAGGTGACTCCGTGTGCAGTTGAGAAGCTTGTGGTATTGTGACAGTAACAGAAATATGTCAGGGGAACACTTAAGGAGTAAGTACAGGGAAGAAGAAAATAAGTGAAGAGCAAGGAGGAGCAGACATTACATAAAAGGATTAAGAAAGAGGTGAGTCCGGTCAAGAAACTGTTTACTGCGGTCGTCATTCTGCCAACTTCTCCTGCTTGTTTTCTTCATGTCTCGCAACTGTTCTGAGTCTCAGGAGGGCTGCTGGTCTACAACGTTCCTCTCTGCTGCAGACTTCAAGTCGGAGAGTTTTATTTGTAAAGTATTTTCTGTGTTCCTGTCTCTCTGCATCTTCACCTCTGTCCCTGACTGCTTCTATCTCTTTCTCTGTCTCTGCATAGTTGCCTGTCGTTTTCATTCAGACAGGAGTATACGTTTATTATCACTCAAGTTATTTTGACTCTGAGAGTAAGGTCATAACTGGCTGTGTCGCGTCACTTTATAAGTGTAAACATTGGTTCTTAACAGCCACATGTCGGTCACCTTCAAGTACACTGCCAAGAAATATGCAATAAGTCCTTGGCAAAATGTTCTATCTTAGTCGTGTCATTTATAAATGTGTTGCTCTATTTCAGATAAGCAGATTCAAAATGATTTCACGGTTAAGTAAAGTTCCTGCAGCCTTGTGAGAATTGCTTTTGTGAAAACAGGATTAAGAACAAATGCCCTTTTGGTTAAATGGGACATTTGTTAGACTGTTGCATTTTTGGGAATAATTCAAAGTCCTTTTTGTGAGCAAGCCAATGAATCCTCGTCTGGATTAATTCCTTGAATTGAAATGGTTAATATGCTCGACAATGCACTAATGGGCACATTTGCATACACACGTTTCAAAAAACACCTATGTCAGTGCTGGATGGCAGCCTGCATGCACACAACTCAATATTGCTACTGTGTAGTTTGGTGTGGAACAAAGGGGGAACTGTATCTGTAGCTTGAATATCAAAACGTGTGCATTCATATACCCACATCCAATTGGCATACGCTCAGTTGAATGGTTTGAGCAGCTTTCTCAAAAGCTAATTTTTGTTATTGAAATCACTGATCATGTTTTTGACACTTCAATAGCTTTAATCCCATACAGGAGTGTCATGATGTGCAGACACTCCGCTCCTCGATAGCAGCCTCAGCTCTGACAGTACCGACCCTGGCCTACAGTCACTCAGACAACTGGGAACAAAATGAGCTAAATAGCAGAAGATTAAGACGGATTAGAGCTGGTGGTAAACCATCTGAATACTGTCACAACACTGTGGAGTCGAAGGATTACGATGGTTTGCAAACTGTGTGTGGACGGTCGAGCACATGTACAGACGTATTATCATACTATAAGTATTACATTTTAAGCAATGCACGACACTCTGCAACAATTTGATAAATGTTATAATTTTTATATTAATATTGACGAAAAGAGGGTTGTTGTTTTTTTAACTAAGGTGCATGTGTGGGGTGTTTGGATACAGTGTTAAGGTATAACAGAGACCACAGTTTTGGCCATTAAACAACTGAATAGCCATCGAGATTTGTCACCAACTGAATTAAGTGTATCGGGGCTCTTCTTCCTTTTTTGGTTTATTTAGCTTTATAACAAAAGTGTGTGGTTATTAACTCCAAGAAGAAGAAAAACTTCAAAATCAATATCTGTTTTTACGTTTTTTTCTTGAAGGAGATTTTCCTCCCTTTGTATTTGTTGTTTTTCCTGCTCTGTCTGTCTACACCTCTCAGCTTCTCATTCATCACGTTCTGTGGATGACAAGGATCCTATACAAAGGTACAGGAATACATGGCGCTATCCCTTGCTATCGACAGGCTCTACTCAATTGAATGTAATGCTTGGCTGCCCTTGTTTTCTTCCTCAGCCCCGCAAATAAACTCATTTATTTAAATGTTGTGATGTCTCCATCTGCATCAGTGCGTGTAACATCGTCTCCACCTTCTCGAGGGGCTGTGCGTGACTAGGGTGGTATCCATCAATTAACCACTTAATCAGAACTAATTAATGTAATAATGCATGGCTTGATTAACAAAATTGCTATAGGCATTTCAAAACAAGGTATCCAATATCTAACACAAATAGGGTGGGAAAGGGCAGGTAATTATTTCCCCAGCCATGTTAAGTGAATATCTGAATACTGTCTGGCTCACATTTAAACAGAGAGTATAAAGAAGACTGAAGGCTTTACATGCCGTTATATTTTGTGCATTTTCCTTAACATTTCCAGCAGTGGAAGTTATGGGCGAAGAGCTGTGTTAAAGGTGCCTCATGTGCTCATTTTCTGAGTTCACTTTTGCATGTTGGGCCTTTCCTGTGACAAGTTTACAAGCTTTAATGTTCAAAAAGCGCTTAATTGTTTTCATACTAACTGAGCCTCTTTCACCCTCTGTGTTGAAACTATTGCCAATAGAAACGTGACTGTTACGTAGTGATGTCACTATGTTACAGAAGTAAAGAAAGAAATCCAATCAAGGTGTTTCAGGCAGGGCAGTGAGACAAACAAATAATAAAAACCTCGGCCTCAATAGAGATTTTTAAGGGGCGGTTAAAGACCCACCTCTTCCGACAGGCCTTTGGGTCGTCGGAGGAGGTGAGTTAGTGGCTATCTTCTTTTTTTTCTTTTTTTATTATTGGTGTTTTGTCGTATGTTTTATCCTATGTATTACCTGCTGCCGTTTTATGCCTTTTATTCTACATTTTATAGTTGTACTGTGAATTGTGTCCTGTGTACTGTACTGTAAAGCACTTTGTACATCCGCGTTGAGAAGGGTGCTATATAAATAAAGTTTTACTTACTTACTTACTCCCTCTGTAGGGAACTTTGGGATTGTAACCTTTGCAGACCATTTACATGCACAACAACCTATAACAGACTACAGGAAAGGGAAACCCCAAAAAGCATAACGAGGCCTCTTTAATACAATGTTCCCAGTCCTGTCTGTTAAATACAAATGTGGTTCGGTAGCTGATATCTGAATTAAAGTGGAACACTTTGAGTCGGTACAAGTACGAACAGTGTATGAGAACTACATTTATGCACAGCTCGAAGCATCAACAAACGCCCTTTTATAATAATAATGTAATAAAGCAACCATATTAATTATAAAAGGGCAACATCAAAATATTAAACAAGAAACAGGGCATGCTTTTTGATTACAGCGTGTTTTTGTTTTGACACATACATGAAAACAAGAGGAAGAAACATCTCCTCTCCCTAAATAGGCCACCACATCATCTCTTTTTTTCTATTTCTTCTCTATATATGGTCCATTATTGGGGCAGCCATTTTTCAGACAACACACAGTAGATAAAAGGCTTTCTCAGCTAATCCTTGTGTCTTAGTTATGAAAAGGCATCCATTCAGTCCGGGCGCACCTGTGGACGACCAGTCTCTCCGTCTCTCGGCCAGGCGGTCTCAGAGAAAGAAGGCAGAAGATAGATTTGCTGTCATCCCTTCTGTCTGGGACACTAGCCAGCTGCTTCATAAAGAAACGCACACATGCACAGTTAGCTCGCACACCCTCTTCAGTGGAACTCCAGACGTTCCAGCACAATCTCCTCCAGAACATTGCACTCAATAACGGCAAAACCGGAGCTCCAGAACAGAGTACAAACGAGCAAGAAGAAAATCCCGGAATCTGAGAGCTCAGTGTGCTGTAGCACATTTTCTGCCTTCCTGGATCACCGCTTCTGAGCATTGAGCCGGGCACCTTCCAAACATAAACACAACATCGCTCGTACACACAGACACGGGAGAACACGGCGAGAACACACACCCACAAAGCAGCTGTCAATCATTCAACTAAGCTTGCTCAGATACGAGAATGAGCAGCTGCTCAGTCACACTTAAAAAAACGACTCTCGAAGGAGCTTCAGGCGTCGAGGTTAAAACCTTGGAACATGTGAGATATTGATCAGATCAATCAAAGCAGTGTTCCAGACACACAAACACTCTCCGTTGTCCCAGAGAGGAGGGAGATGACTGATTGTTGCACTTCTTGCAGCATCAAACTGTAAAAGAGTATAAGACTGGATAGACAAAACTAAAAATACTTATTTCAGTTGTCTTTTTCTTTAATAGGTATGATAATTATACAGAGGTGTGAATTTCACTCATTGAGACTCCTGCTCTAGGAGGAGATTCAGGTGATAAGGTGGGGGGGTGTTACCTTGGTTGGTTATTGGCTAATGGTTACCCACGCCAAAACATCGTTATGACATCATAAAGTGGCCACAATCTGATCAGCTCATTTTCGGACAGGTTTTTATAGAAATGGATCAGGATAAAAAAGTGAGCCAATCTGTTTTCCTAAGGGGACACATGTTTATTTATAAAATACATTCAAAAGTGAATTTTGCATAATAGGTCCCCTTTAAGAAATATAAGATGGGCCTTTTATTAAATTACTTGTATACATTTTATCTTTTCAGTTTAAAGAAAAAATATTAACATATTAACGTTAGTATTGGATTGACGTTAGGGAGACAATATTTCTTTGGACTGTGAAAAATATTTGAATTTGCATCGCTTCAACTGTGGTCTCAACTAGACTTGAACCATGTTGATTGAAACAAATGTCAGGTATAATATATACAATTAATAATTGTTAAGTCCCTTTTTGACTGTTTGAGTATTGTATTGGAGTTAACTGATAGCATGTTGCAAGAGTTAACATCTGTAGCTGTGATAGGCTTGTGTGCACTTGTTATTTCCCAATGATAAGACCCAAACTTCAGCAATCTGCAAAAGAATAATCTGTTTATTTGACATCTGCTTATATTGTTATTTTATTCTATTAATTCAAAACCATTCTACTGTGTAATTGTGTAGTCTGAGAGACCTGCTAATGTAAGCTCTAGAAAACACTGCGGTCACATGCCTTTGTAATTTAAATCCAAACACCAGGAAATATGATGCCATTCCTGTGTGGCTCAGATGGGAAGTAGATTATGGCTGTCAAGATCCTCCTCTAGCAGATCAACCAGAAAATCAACCACACATGTACTTGCGATTATTGAGTATCATTACTTTTTCGTTATTATTTCTCGTAGAATAACAGAGCCATAACGGGACTTTACATTTGGGTCTAGATTAATTCATAATCCAGTGTAGTATGAAGATACTCCGTTGAAAAGGATAATACAGACTACAGCAAGAAAGACTTACTGCTGGGCATAAGAATAACAAGTACAATTAAATAAATAAAACATAGACAGAGGAACACAGTTCATCTCATATAACATTCAGAGTGTGAATATCTAAACCACTATGACTGAACAACAACTGAAAGCTAGTGCAGACAATTACCACATCTACCATCACCATACGGCTGCCGTTATAGCTGTATGTGCCAAGGATGCTCCCTCCCGAGCCTTCTAATCTACAGAATGGCTGCTTCATCAATAACTCATAGAAAAGCTAATTTCACCGTACTAGCGAGCAACCTCCATGCCTTACAGGCACTTCCTGCTTGGCGTGAAACAATGAGGCGCTGGGGAGGACTTGTTAAAAATATATCATCTCAAGAGACGGAGCCCTCGCTCACGAATACGTAAGCAGGTGTGTCATAGGGGTTGGTGTTCATGAATGCATGTATGTGCATTTATAAGTGTGGGTATTTGTATATTCTGCCTCACTGTGTGTTTTGGAGGCAGTCTAGCTATAGTCCCCTTCAGGTTCCAGCCACACAAATATACATCATGACAGGGAAGGGACCAGATAACCATGCATGTCCTGTCATGTTTCATGCATTCTGATAAGGAAGCTTTCACTGGGAGACAAACAAAGATCAAGGTGAGTGGCCTACAGGGACGACAAGCTGAAAGTACCAAGGAACCACGCGTCAGTGTACAATGGTGAATCTCACAGTTCATAATGTGGCTACAAAGATAAGGCGGATGAACATTTTTGTGAATGGACAACACACCTTGTACGTTCCTGCTGTTCAATTTCAAAGCAGAGGCTTATGAAAAGTGTGGTCTGAATGGGAGCCCTTCCATAAGATTGGCAAAAATGTGTATGGCCACATTCTTCTCATGGGTCAAAATAGGCCTCATTGCTGAATAAAAGGCACCGTTAACTCTCATTTTGAAAGTAAATACATGTACAGGTTTGGCTAGAAGTAGCTACACAAATACAGTGGATATTAAGAGTTGTAAATGATGGGTGAGCACCTCTGTTCTGACAGATAACATTACTCAGTGATGCAGACCACTGAACCATCAATTTGTCCATCTGCTTCTTGCTCTGGGCTTTCTCTTCCACACCTCAACACTCGTTCTTTCGGTTAATCCCCCCCCCCTCTCTATCAACTTTCTCATTTATTCTTTGATTTGGCTCTCATCTCTCTCAATCATACTGTCTCTCAGGTTCCTGTACGCTATTTCTATATCTCAATCATCGAGGACAAAGTGAGGAATCATACGTAATATCACACTGCAGTGCACTTCACTAATGAAAAGGAGGGCTTGTGTAGGAATGATGGGGAGGTGGGCATATTTTCCTATTTGTGTCCTCCTTGATCATGCCTTGCTTATATCGCAGCAAGAATTTGTTTCTCTCATTGCCTCTGGCTGTCATCAGTTTCTGTTGCTACAGACGACATGGTTATTATTCACCCAGAGCAATACAGCAGTGCAGTGACTGGTCACATCCGTAAGACCCTGCGTGGGTTCTCTGCTCGCTGGTTTCCCTTTGTGCCGCCAGATGAGCATGAGTTCTCAAGAATGCAACATGCTCTCCGGAGTTTGCGGGAGTTGTTGCGCACCCCCCCTGCCCCGTCGAACCCCATTGTGCCGAGTGAGATGGCTGAACTGCCTTCAATAATTAATTCTGAATCAAAGCGCAACAAAATGGTTGGCAGCGTAAGACATTACTTTCCACTTGAATGACACATATTATGAATTCAAAGTTACAAGTCATTTACTTGAAGTGGAAGTTCAGCAAACAGTTAATATGCTATTGTGCTGTGAGTAAAAACTGAAATCGGATCAATGTGACTCTTAATGTGTTTTAAAGGTGACATGTCATGCTTTTCCGGTTATTACCCGTCCCCTTGTGTGTTATGAAGGTTTTTATGCATGTAAACGGTGTGCAGAGTCAAAACCCTCAAAGTACACCATGTAGGGAGTAAAACTCTAAAACAGAAAATACCTCCCCAAAACGCCTCGTTGGAGATACGTCACTGTCCATTTGATTCTTCCGGGTACATCATGATGTCATGTCGTCCCCGGAACGAAATGGACCAATCCGTGGAGCCGTTACGATACGTCCGCGGAGCCGTTACGTTAAGCCCCCACTGATTGGTCCAAATTGACCTATCCACGGACTTCCTCACACACTCAGTGCATGCAGCTCTGCTGATCTCTCCTCCCTGGCTGCAGGCTGATAACAGACAGTTGGGATTGCGGCGAAATTCTCTCTGCAGACCCATTCTCACAGCGTTTATCAACCTTTTTCTTACTCAATATCAAGCCACACTTATTGTTTTTACTTCGGCTGTGACTTTGTGTGTGCTCAGGGTGAGTTTGGCTGTGTTTCGCTGTGTATCGCTAAACAAGGAAATCACACCTCCACGGAGCTTAGCGCGATTCACAACGTCCCGACTGGTCCCGACCAATCGGAGCACACTGGGCTCACAGGGAGGGGGGGGCAAGAGCTGCAGCGAGCCGTTTAGTGGAGAGAGTGAATACACATACTTTACAGAGATGCTGTATGCGAAACCAATGTGAGTTTGGAAAATTGCACAGTATAAATCTATTCTAGTAGACCACAACAATGGAATTATGATCAGTGGAAATGGCCATGACATGTGACCTTTAAGTTCCCATGTCTGCTATATTGTGAATAATGTAAGGACCTAGAGAAATTATGTTATTCAAAATGTAATTGAGCAGCAACTACATTTGTATGCATTTGTTCACTATTTAATTTTCTAGGATGGCATTGTACTAATGTATGCATTCATTTGAAATGTGACACTTTGCAAGTATATGGCTGTGTGAGTGTTGTCCAGGCAAAATAAGACCTTTCTTGTCCCGTATTCAGTGCTATGCTACCCTTTCATCTTCTTACCCGCTACCTCTAAGCCCCGCAGCGGCCCAGCTTGGCGACACCAGCACTCTCGTTAATCACACAGTGTCAGGCCTTTAATAAGTCCTTGACGGGGGTTTCGCCGTGAACGAGACTCTTTATCAAAGGTTTACACTGCCAGTGTGTCCTGGAGAATGATTGATCCTACCACGCTCAGGTCTGCCCTTCATGCTGACTGACGGAGCGACAACCACATAGCCAGTGGTAGACAAAGATGGCAGAGGTGCACGGACATGTGTGGGACTTAAAACGTACTTCTCCGTGTTAGGGTGGAGAGTGAGTAGCGGCTATGTTCTGGCACCAGGCTGCTATATCTCTATGATGGATATTTCTGCCTGTTCCATTTCTCTCCCCACCAACCAACCCTTCATGATCCTGTGACTCCAGATGCAAAATACTCCCATTATAGACGCTGTGATAAAGTGATGTTTTAACCTTGCCTGCCTCTTGCTGGAAAGGAAGCAGCCCACTTAACAAATTAAGTAATATTAGCAATTGCTTGGCCTTGTCGCTTTACTTATGGACATTATAGTGTAGCGATGTGAAGAATTATCAGAGCTGTGGCCTTGTCATGAGAGATGCTGGAAATCTGAACAAATCATATTAATATCGAATCCATCACATTCAAACAGCCTGACCATGCCTAAATATGTAAAAATAAGACATACAGGTTTGTTATACTGTGCTTTTTCTTGTTCCTGGTCATTACATTAAAGACTTTTTGATGTTTCTTATTTTGGTCAATGCAGGATAACATTTGGTTTGGATAGGATTGACAAAAACAGGTGATTGTTATTAACAACCAATATGCATTACAATCATTAAAAACAAGAAGGGCCCATTTAAATGTTAGATATAAAGGGAGACCTATTATGCAAAATGCACTTTTTGATGTATTGCATACATACATATGTGTCCCCGGTGTGTCAGGGAACTCACAGAGCGGCAGAAAATAAAACCCACTAAAACGTTGCTATCAGAAACAATGCCCGACTGTTTTGGACGTAATATGGTCGGTGTTTACATTAGCATCGCTAACACTCAGAGCTAACCTGTACTGGAGAGCATGTGTGTGAAGAGGCAGGAAATAAAAAGGAACTCACCTTGTGGTATAACCGGCAAGAGAGAAAGCCTTTGAGCTCCACTGTTTCAGAGAGAATCCTTGATCTAATAATCCTTGCGTTTCATCACCGCAGCATTTTAGACAGTATCTTCCAGGTCCCGCATGAGCCGGCAAAAACTCCGCCCCCTCTTATTTTATTTCTTTTCAGTTTTAAAAAAAAAAGCTTTATTATTTATTTATTTTGTAGCCTTTATTTATACAGGTGAACATCTCATTGAGACACAGGGTCTTATTCTCAAGAGAAACCTGTTTATACCCAGAATCAGCACTTTTGGAACAGGAAAAGAAATAGAGGGATATGAGGCATGGCTAGAATCTGTTTGGTTTTTTGACAAAAACACTTCATAGACATGTTTTTTATATTTGTTGTATATATCTGAGACCTATGTTATTGCCTAAAAATAGCATGATAGGTGACCTTTAAAATGCACAGCCAACAATTCCAATAGGCTCTTATTCCTCTGGATAAATAAGTATTCTTCCTATAAGAATGATTATTTCTCAAATGTATATACAGTAGGGTTGCCATGTTGAAAAGTCCTTAATAAAGCTATATGGTCAACAACAACCCAATACCAACCCTACATACAATTATCAGATCCCTTGTTAATGTGATTACAATAGTCACGCATCACATTAAAAGCCTCACAAAAAGCAACAAAACAAGTGGATCCCCTGGAAAAGTAAGTCACTGTCCAACATTTTAACTTTGCTTGTAATTCTTACCAAATAATCTTTCCAATATTTGGTAAGAATTACAAGCAAAGTAAACAGGTGTCAAAGCACCAGAAAACCAAACTATAACCTTCAACACAGAAACAAAATCAGCACAAGAACATAGTCTAAAATGACTTTGAGTGCCGACTCTATGGCATTGTTCTTTTAAAAAGAGAAATCACATAATGGTTGATGATATCAGTGCCCATTGTTCTGGCAGACCTGGTTGTAAAATGGAAGTGCAGTCACATGAATGATTTTGGGAAGTTCTCTGAAAGAAATCTAAAGTGAACAATTTTATATTCTCTGGAAAGAGGCCGCAGGCAACGCAGTGATTAGTAACTGTGAGGGGCTTCAATCTCTCTAGCTGCCAGTCTCTCTCTCTCTCTCTCTCTCTCTCTCACACACACACACACACACACACACACACACACACACACACACACACACACACACACACACACACACACACACACACACACACACCACACACACACACACACACACCACACACACACACACACACACACACACACACACACACACACACACACACACACACACACACACACAAAAACCTCTACCACAAGGTGTTTGAAACACCATCTGGTGGAATGGGCAGGGAGACAAACAGAGAGCTTGAGAAGGAAGGACATTAAACAACTGCGTAATGGTTCAATATTTGCCTGCTCTGTTCATGTATGGCTGCCCTTACAGGTCGCTGCCACTCGCTCTTACAGACACCTTGCCCAGATTTCAATGTTTTTTGTGAGAAGACAGCGGCCTTTCTTTTTACTTTTTATTCCTCCAGACCTTTTAGTCAAAGCTTGCCTCTGTAATCATCACTGTAACAATAGAGAACTGTCGATAGGTTTTGTCTCCTGACTTGTGCGACAGCAATTGGTTCTGGGACAGATATGGATGCAAGAAAACCACAAACATACACAATCTATCAATAAGAAAATATATATAATCCATTATAACCTTCTTGTAGATACTGTATGGAACAATGTCTTTTTAGCTTATCAACAATGTGTTCTTTCCATTGTGTGCAGGAGGTAGAGTATAGATTGAGCAATGCACATAGGAGTAATAGAAAATAAAATGGCAGCAGTGATGAAAGCTTGCATTCAAAAGGTAAATTCCTACAATTCTCTAACCGTGCTGGCTACAGATTGCCCTGTGTTTCAAAAGCGAGGGGGTTTATCTGACCAAAGCTCTGAAGGCTGGCAAACAAAGAAACTCTCATACACGTATGGCGTATGCTTTAAATGTGCTGGAATAGGCTGCATTGTAAAAGAGACAGCACATGAGACAAGTTGGAAAGGAAAAAAAAGCTTGATTGTATATAAAGAATAGCTCCAATGCCGGATCTACCTTCACTGAGGGCTTTCTTTACATATCGAGTCGAATGCCAAAGGATTTGAGATAGTAAAGAGTGTAAATATGTGTTATTGGCTGTTTTGATATGGCAGGGATTCATCCCATAGATCCATTTAGTATCCTCTAGCGTTTGGTTCCTTTGTTTTTGGATTTCGACATTGCACAGTCAACTTGTTCTGAATGTTTTCTGCATAAACAGAAAGGAAACAGATAAAGAAAAATATTGTCACCATAGCTGCAGCATGAATCCAGCTTTACTATATAAAAACAACTAGGTTTTCAACAATACACCATTCAACTCAAAGGCGACGCATAGAAACATTCCTTGACGATCTCTAAGAAAGACTTAGATTCTGTCTCGAGGGATCCAGGCTACACAATGACAAACATTCATGTGTGTGGTTATGCATAACAAGCCATTCAAAGAATCCCCCAAAATCCTTAACTTCCTGTAACAAGCAAAAGTTGGTCAAAATGGGTCAGAAAAAACTATTCTGCGAGACAGTAAACATTTTTCTTCTACAACTGTAACTGTATCAGCATAAATGTTAGCTTCAATTGTATTTGTATGTCCCTCTGTCTTATGCCCAAATTCAATTCCATTCAAATGGCTTTATTGGCATGACCAAAACACTGTTCATATTACCACAGCATTACATCAAATAGGTACATTGTATTACCGTCAATAAGATATAGTTGAACGGAGTGGAACCTATGGTTTCTAAATGCATTTTTTTAAATATATTCTCTAATGTTTTTTCATCATTTTCACATTGGGGGAGAACGTGTAGCTTGTATCCGCTCTACTCTCACTAACACTCTTGGTATGCTATTTTTCCTCCAATATGTTCCCTTGTAAGACAGTTGTCATGAAATCTCACATTCACTGAGACACCTTACTTACAACGGAGCAGTTCTGCTGGCCTTGTCATCTTTTCTTCCTCTAAAAATCTTTTTACAGTTCACATACATACAAAATGTACTTGCTTAAGTACATAAATAAATGATGTACTTGAGCTGTCGTCTCAAGTGAGTCAAGCATTTGCTTTATAACTAAATGAAGTTTACAGTACATGCTCCCTTCAATTTGAATTAATCTATTTTAGAGTTGGATTATGAAGGCTGACAAATCTTGTATACTAAGCAAACAAAAAGGGAAAAGTGTTTTCTAAGCACACAGAAACCATTTGTAAATCTTGGGTTAATTTCCAATTAATTTATTTTAGAAAAAGTTCACATAATGCAATAAAATTGAATAATATTGGAAAGTTATGCATTTGCATTCGAAAGAAGCATTCTAAATTCAGGCGAAATATTCTCTGCAGAAACATTCTTACTCAATTTCACAGCCAGTTGGCATCAATTGATTGCGTCTCCTCCCTTCTGCTGAACAAACATCTTCCACATTCTATATTCATAGCTAATATGCAGCTACTGGTGTAGTGGACGTCTGTTAACCGTTAACACCAGGCCACATCAACTCGTCGGCCCAATTACCTGTCATCTCTACAAACATCAAATGAAAGCCTCTTTTGACAGCACCTGTGACAGCATATATTAATAGCTAATTCTAGGCCTTAGATATGTGTCAAGCGATAGAGATCGATAGCCACCTGTCAAACAATTTCAGTCAAATACTCGACGGAAATAACAGTTGCTCGCTAACGATCAAACCAGTCGCTATTCGCAGTGATGGTCAATTTTTAGACCGTTAATCTAAGGCTTGACCTAGTCATCAGTTAGCTCATGTATGTAGTGCATGTTAATGGGTGTTTCCGAGACCCAGGCATGTCAAGCGCCAATCGTCCCCGGGGCTGGGGGCTGTCACACTCCCATATGTCAAAACCCTTGATGTACGAGCCACTTTCTCTCTGCTTTAATGCATTTAAATGGAGCTGTGAGTCCAGCAGGACCGGCCCAATTTCAGAACCAGCAGTAACGGCTCAATCTCATCAACTGCCCTGGTGGACGGAGCGTATACATAGGAAATGAAATTGAAAATCCATCAGGCGCACCCACATACACACATACAGAGGCACACACACACATATACCAGGCTATTTCTTTCACAAACTCACATTCACTCACGTACACACACACATACCATGTATACATCACCTCAGGGGACATTACATTGACTTACATGCATTTCCTGGAGACTTATCCTAACCTTAACCATAACCAAAACATGCCTAACCCTAACCCTTACCCTTAACTTTACCCTTACCCTAACCCTAAACCTAACCAAGTCTTCACCCTAAAATTAATGATTCCCCTTATGGGGACCTCCAATTTGTCCCCATAAGGGAGGCGAGTCCCCACACGTAACTGTGTAAACAGATTTAGGTTCCCACAAGTATAGTAATGCTAGGCCACACACACACACACACACACACACACACACACACACACACACACACACACACACACACACACGCACGCACGCACGCACGCACGCACGCACGCACGCACGCACGCACGCACGCACGCACGCACGCACGCACGCACGCACACACACACACACACACACACACACACACACACACACACACACACACACACACACACACACAGAGGTTCATATCTCACATTTCAAAGAGTTATAATAATAACGAATGTGTGATGAGCTGCTGCCTGATGTAGAAAGCTAATCCAAGCAAAAAAATAGATTTACGAGAGTAATTGATATACAGTCAACGAATGATGAGAGTGAAAGAGCTCCAGACTGCACTCGTGTAAAGGTATCTTAACCTTGAATTTAATTTTAAAAAAAAAATTCTCCCGTGGACTCGTGTGTGATTTATATCATAAAGTGAGCCTTACTCACTTAATTTACAAAGCTTTCATCAGATTTAATTTTATAAATGTGCTGTTGAAAGAATCACCTTATAAGAACATCACAGCTGAGCGTACGGCAATGCATTTAAATATAAATGAGACGAGGGTATTCCGCCTATATTATCAGGCAGCCACCGCAGAACTATGCACAGCTGAAAAAGTAAGGTTGTTCAGTATCCTATAGTGAGTGACTTTTCTTTTGCATGAAGCATCTTAAAGTAGAGGCAAATGCTTAGAATGACTAAGGTAGATTAGATACATACATAAAAGATAGATCTTACAAAACACCAAGGTAATATCAGCTTTCCAATTCACAGAGTCATCCACCCACGGGGCAGGCAGCATTCTTACGCAGCAAAACTGAACTATTTTGCAGCTTGGCTTTCACGATATATCCAAACCAACCATCAACTTAATCACTAAAGGTTAAGGCAAGTCCCAGCAACAAAACCAGCTGTATGGAAACTCTCCAGACACTGGTTGTTCAATAGTGCACGTATGCATGTATTTGCATGCATGTGAATGCACAGTGAGAACATATGCTTTCATTAAAAGAGCACAAACATTTGAGAACCTGTCTCGTCGTGCCAACACCTGCCTTTCTAAGTAAAGCAATGGACACAGTAGACACAGACGTGAAGGAGGAAAGGGAGACATCAACAGCCAATGACATGTTGGCTTTGGCTCAATGTCACTGAAGAAATGTCAGTAGCACACAGCTGGTACACCAGCAGTTAGGCAAATGCCTAGCTGGCATGGAGATTATGTGAATGGTTGGTTGACCCTGCATCTGTTAGCTGTTGCCTGGAAATGTCATTTCTGTTGTGGTGCATTGCCCAAGGATAGGCATGATTTGACTTCAGTCAGTTCACAGATTCCAATGAAAATGCCTATTTTGACACTGTCAACATTTCTTGGGTGCGCCTTGGGCACTACTCCAAAGCATACTGAAGGATGAGCCGTGAAGACATGTTTGTAAGAATAGCAATGGCATTTTACATTGCCGGCTTTAACAAGATTACCTGACCGGCAACAGGATGACCAGATATTAATTTTAATTTGAATTGCTTCAAATCATGATATGCATGTTTTACTTTACATACTGTGTATTCAATTCCCCTATTCATTTTGAATGTACAAACCAACAATCAATGGATACAAATATTCAAATCAAGTTAATTTATATCCAAACTGATAATATGCTACCTCGTTATGCACAATCAATTAATGGTAACGTGCCAAGTTTCAACACAAACTATGGACACTGACCTTGATTTTGGTTTGAGGCATTTACATGGCGGACATTTTGAGATGTTAAAGGCCTAGCAGGAGAAACCAGAATAAAGAAGAACTTAAATGCTAAATCCCAATCCAGATCTCAGTGTCAGGGTTCTGGGATTGTGATTGCTGGCATGGCTAACTGCGCCCACCGAGCCATTATTAATGTTATTGGTTACAGCTGTGCTTTACCTCAAAACATCTAACATGATGTAAGCCTATTTAAA